>NW_015670976.1:307982-313641 GCF_001515625.1 Sinocyclocheilus rhinocerous | reverse complement strand
TAATGTGTAAGAGGTGTTATGTTTCTGCACTCTTCCATTTTTATCAAATTAAGAAAACTTTGTCTAAAAACAATTTTTTGTATTTTTTGTGCTCTGTATGGAACATCAGTGCCTGTTTAAGTGATGAACTCCATTACTTGCGTTTGTTTTCAGACATGATAACAGACGTTTTATACTTGTGCTACAACTTTTTGGCCTGTGCTACAAAACTTTCAACCTCTGTAGCACCAGTGCTATGTGAAAAAAAAGTTAACGTACAGCCCTGATGACACAAACTGTATAACGGATTGTTGTTCCAGGCAACTGATCACTCCACAGTGTCTTTATTATAGAATAAAGAAACTCAAATCAAATCAAGATTTGACTTCCGTTAATTAATTTCGCAGCATTGACTCAAAAGCATAATGTAAGGTTTCCCATAAATTCAATAAACTATATAATTTCTCATTCAGAAAACATTTAGAGAGGCAGAAATGCTTAGCATATGGATGCAGAACAGATTGAAAGCATCTTTTATGTGATTCAATCCTTTTCTGACACTCGAGATTATAAGTCAATTGCTGATACAGAACATCATTTCACTTTCATGTTCTTAAACTGACAGTTCAATAACACCGGCTACATTTGATGTATTCAATATTTCGTAGAATATCTGCACGATGAAATATTCAGCTCTTAGAAGTATGCCTTGTTCAGATTTCAAGACCGTTGTTACTGTTGTCTCTCGCATAAAACATGAAACGAGCTTTTTAAATCCAACCTGACTGCTCCGTTTTTATTTCTTTGGCTTGAAAGAATGCAGTTCCCTGGAAGTGAGTTTAATCTGACCCATTCCAGACTCTAGAGAAAACATGAACGTTTTACTTTACAGTATAAATAAATCAGCTCTCCATAACTCTATAAGCGTATAAACCAATTGTTGTCCCTAGCTACTAGACTTCAGCATGTGCTATTTAATTTATTATGATGGCTTGATAGTTTTGACTTTGTGTGGTTTTTCTCTTTGAATGAAAAGAATATATATTTGTTAATGTTCGTAGTGTATATGCCTTAAATTTTCACCTTGAATATTGTTTTACTGTAAATTATATCATTTTACGGCTTTTAAGTAAAGTTCAAGTGAAGTTTCTAATTCATGTGGTCACTTTAATCTTGAACTTTAAGTCACATGTACTTTTTGGGTGACTTTTCTTCTTTATATAAGCGGGGACTCAACTCAATTTGTTCCTGTCGTAAGTAATAGTGTGGTAGGCATGCTAAAGGGTAAATGCTAATTCACAAGTATTATGTATTGTATTATGTATTGTAAGTAGCAGTAGGCTTTCCTGCCATGCCACTGTGTATTTCATGAACAAATCAGGTTTTGAGACAGTTGAATACCAGTCCTTGTGGAGAAAATAGCACACCATTTACAAATGTGATTTTGAATAATTTGCGCCTGCCATTTTCTTTTGCTTTTTGAATGAGCGACTTCCAAAAATGTCACGCCGCTCGTACCGCGTCTCACCTGCCGATCGCCCGTGCTGCCTGGAAATGCGAGACTACAGAGGATCTAAATAGCAGCTCTCGCTCGCTCCGAAGACGTCAGCGCCGTAAGCAGCCGGTTGAGACGCTGTGTAGTGTAGCATCATGGAAATCAATGGAGTGTGAGATGCTAAGTTTACTTGTTCAAGAGCGTGTTGCTGTCTGTTGATGTTGAACAGACTTCACTGTGTGCCAGGAGAAAACTGACGGATGACATTTGGTTCACTTGGTGAATGTTTTATATTCCCTCCTTGTTTCTCAATTGCCAGTGTGTTTACTGAAAACGTAAAGACTGGGACGGAGACGTACAGTATAGCAGTTTTCTTTCAAATGACTTTTGCATCTGCAGTATCACTTAACAGGATTTTTTGTTGAGTGTTTCACCATAGTAACTACCTGAAACCTCACATACCCTCTTCAGCTGCAGCTGGTTTCCGAGCCGAAATTCTAGATTGACTAAAATCATGATAGATAAATATTTGCATGCAACAAACATGTTTTTCATTTTATGCTGAATGACAAAAGTGTTTCCTCCACTCAGCTTCTCATTGTGTTTTGACACCGAATAAAGGAGGACAACTCATAATAAACTGTTGAAGATTACGGAATCAGTCCAAAATTCACAAAGCAGATTTGGTCTGCATCTTCCACTGTTTATTTGAACTGAACCACTTCGAGTTTTGCAGAAATTTGACATTTGAAACTGTGTTGGATCGTTGAGAATGCAGAGGGATTGAGGAGCTATTATTTTGCACATTATTTGAGATGCAGTTGAGGAGTTTTAAGGCAAATTAGTAAACGTTCACAAATTTTAGACCTGATCTTAATGTGATTGTAATGAAACAAAATGCGTCACGCTTCATTTGTTGCAGGAAGGTCTATCTGGTAGCATTCTTTATAAATGTTCTTGCTCGGGTGATGCAGGACCTGCCGGAAGCATGTCGGAAATGTGCCGTCTTTGCTCATGCTGAGCTTTAATTGCCATGTGACTGATCCCTCTCGAAATGCAGGAAAATACCAAGCGCTTGACTATCAGCTATCCTGAGCCATGACGTCAAAGGCAGCTGAACCTTTGAAGGCATAGTTCACCCAAAAATTAAAATTCTCTGATCATTTACTCACCCTCAAGTTGTTTCAAACCTGCATGAATTTCTGTCATCTTTTGAGCACAAAAGAAGATATTTTGAAGAATGTTGGTTACCACCAACTTGACTTCCATTGTAAGTCAATGGCTACCGTCAACTATACAGGTTTGGAACAACTTGAGGGTGTGTAAATTATGAGAGTTTTCATGTTTTGTTGAACTATCCCTTTTAGAGCACAATAAAACATTTTACTATATAACATGTTTTCAATTCACAATAAAAGTTTGGGGTTAGTGAGATTTCTTAATTTTTTATTTTATTTTTTTGGAAAAAAGTCTCTTATGCTCACCAAGGCAGCATTTATTTAAACAAAAATACAGTAAAACAATCAAATTGTGAAATACTTTTATAAAAACTTTCATTATTTTATTATCATTTTAATTACAATGATAATTAATTGTTTTCTATGTGAATATACTGTAAAATGTAATTGATTGCTGTGATCAAAGCTGAATTTTCAGCATCATTACTCCAGTCCTTCAGAAATCATGATAATATGCTGATTTGCTGCCCAAGAAACATTTCTTATTATTATCAATGTTGAAAACAGTAATATTAACAGTAATTAAAAAAAACTTGCTGAATCCAAACTTTTTCAGTTATGTTGTTAGAAACAAAAATATTTTATCAGAATACACAGATACCTTTGAATAGCTTTCAATGGAAAAGATGCTTTTCAGAGCCAAATTTATTTTAGTCATCTACCAACAGGGGCTGATTATTTTCATCCATTGGTTTAACATTAGCATAGTGCTGAGCTACAATATGATGCTATATGATAAGCATAGGAGATCCAGTACATAACACAATAATAGTGAAGTGACGTGTGGCCAAGTTTGGTGACCCATACTCGGAATTTGTGCTCTGCATTTAACCCATCCAAGTGCACACACACAGCAGTGAGTAGTGAACAAACACACACACACAAACATAC
The DNA here is from genome assembly GCF_001515625.1 of Sinocyclocheilus rhinocerous. Taxonomy (NCBI): domain Eukaryota; kingdom Metazoa; phylum Chordata; class Actinopteri; order Cypriniformes; family Cyprinidae; genus Sinocyclocheilus; species Sinocyclocheilus rhinocerous. The sequence goes on along the minus strand of NW_015670976.1, from coordinate 310,038 downwards.
CGTGAACACAAACGCCGCAGCCAATGCTGTTGCGCCCGGGGAGCAGTTGGGGGTACGGTGCCTTGCTCAAGGGTCTCACCTCAGTCGTGGTATTGAAGGTGGAGAGAATGCTGGTTTCTCACTCCCCCCACCAACAATTCGTGCCGGACCTGAGACTCGAACCCGCGACTTTCGGGTTACAAGTCCGACTCTCTATCCATTAGGCCACGACTGCCCCCTATTATTTAATAGTGTGTAAAATAATCGATTTTAATTAGATTGAACTTTTAATCTCTTCATATCGTTATTGCATCAATTGTCTTCTGTCACCGAGAGTGCTTGCAATGCAGCTTTAGATTCTGACCAAAAGAAGAGATTTTAGAAGGCCTTATAATCATGCTGCCTTAAAGTGCTGCCTACGTAGGCCGCTGTGTTTTGGACTCTGTATAAACCTAAATGAATAGAGGGTTCAGAATCATGCATCTGAGTTAAATCTCTTGTCCCGCACTGGCCTTGCAAAAAGCTGCATTTTAAGTCGGTCATCCTCTCCCTTTAGATTTCTGCAAAGATCATTCAAAAGATCCACAACACGTCCGACTCTTGTTTCTGACATGATACCGCAAAACCTTTGTGCAGAGCTAACGAGTCGGAGCACTCGCCCCCTGAATGATACCGCTTTGAAAGAAGGATGTGGTTTCCAGAAATGGTTCCAATAATGCGATTGTTTGTGATCGTCTGTTGTGGTTCGAGTACATTCTCTCTGGGAACTTTTTTTTTTCTTCGTGCCCCTCATGCGTTTTTAATTGCTTCCCATTTCAGGAAAAGTCGTCCGGGCTCTTCTCGATGACTGTGCTGGATTTTGTGCATGGATGCTCTCGTACATGGCTGGTAGGAATTTATCAGATGCATGTGTCTTATCTGTGGGCTGAAGGGATGATGGGTCACGGTTTCTGTGGTAGACCCTAAGCTGGCAGAGATAAGTGAGTTCCGCCTCTTTCCGAACATTCCCCACCGATCATCCTGTGGTCGTAGTAATCTAACCCTTCAGCAAATTTATAGGTTCTCTGCAATAGCAAAAGCACCGATGGCATTAGATAACCACACCACACAGTTTCCCTTAATCCAGATGCAAACATGGGTATTTATGGGCAGCATTTTGTGTCCTGGGAAAACCTTAGGTTGTTTGGGAATCATTATTCTTCAATTCAAATATATAATGTCTGTATGTCCGAATTCCTGTATGCTTTTTGACTGTTGATGTTTCTGGACATACTAGAGTAGGGCTGGTTTGAGTAATGATTGGTAAGACTTCAGTTTTGGGACCAATTCTCATTATTAACTAGTTGTTTTTTAGCATGCATATTGGCTGTTTATTAGTACTTATAAAGCACAAACCAATGCCTTATTCTGCATGACCATATTTCAGATCCCTTAAAGGTGGGGTATGTATTTTTTCAAAAACGCTTTAGAAAACTGAGTCGGGCCGAGTACCAAAACAAACTTGTAGCCAATCAGCAGTAAGGGGCGTGTCTACTCATGATGTGGAGGAGAGCGCGTTCAGTGCAAAGGACAGACATTAGCGAGCCGAGCGACAGAAAGATAGAGATGGCGGGTAAAAACAAAAGAGGAAAACGTCTGTGGAACAAAAGAAGGCTTACGATAAGGCAAGAAGTAGGACCCGTGTAAATATCGGATCAGCTTTCCAGCGCTGGAGAGAACTCAAGAAGCGGAAGGCCTGCGATCGGACGCAGAGGATGCATTGTTTCTTCTCGATAGGTGAGTAACACCGTGTCTGCGCCGCAACAGCTGGACGCGACAAAGCGACCGTTGAAAATCATTTAAAATTAGTGTCAATACGTCATGAATAGAACGCAGCAGCAGTTTTCTGTCAGGGATTTGTCGTGTCGCGCCGCATCCAGTGTAGACCATAGATATGTATCTATGGTGTAGACAGTATCACTGATTATAATGAGTTCTATAGTATTTTGTTACGTATGTGTGGGACGGAGCGGTGTAGACACGGTGTAACATTGGTTTTGCTTTGTTTCACAGAACTAACCGTTGCCTGGGTTGCGTA
>NW_015670976.1:301427-307901 GCF_001515625.1 Sinocyclocheilus rhinocerous | reverse complement strand
GAGCTATCAAAATAGGGGCGAGACCCTTTTGGGGTAGGGGCGTGTTTGTTTTGGTGATTTGAAATATCAACATTGGCTACCAGAAATCACTTACCCAATTTTAATCCACCACTTACCTAAACTTAACAAATACCTTACTAACTATAAGCAGCAAATTAGGAGTTTATTGAGGCAAGTGTCAATACGTCATGAATAGAACGCAGCAGCAGTTTTCTGTCAGGGATTTGTCGTGTCGCGCCGCATCCAGTGTAGACCATAGATTTGTATCTATGGTGTAGACAGCATCACTGATTATAATGAGTTCTATAGTATTTTGTTACGTATGTGTGGGGCGGAGCTATCAAAATAGGGGCGAGACCCTTTTGGGGTAGGGGCGTGTTTGTTTTGGTGATTTGAAATATCAACATTGGCTACCAGAAATCACTTACCCTACCTTTAATCCACCACTTACCTAAACTTAAGAAATACCTTACTAACTATAAGCAGCAAATTAGGAGTTTATTGAGGCAAAAGTCATAGTTAATAGTTGAATTGGTCCCCAAACTAAAGTGTGTCCTAATGATTTCTCAATTTTAACGGATTCTCATTTTGTCGAACCGAACTCGATTCTTAACTCTTGTGCTGAAAATCCTTCCCCTAATTTGGTGTTCCCAGTCAAAAATGACTGTCCTTTTAAAAAATCTCTTCTCAATCTCTCATTTTTTCTATGTTATCACCAAATCTTGGGTTCAATCTTTTTGCCAACTTGTTTTCTTTCATTTAACATAGTTTTTGTATTTCTTTTTGGAACTGATTGGTCATAGGCTACATTGATCTGAGCTTAAGCACCTCAGTTTTTGAGTAAAAGAAATCAACGAGGCATTTGATCAAACAGTTTCAAAAAGAAATACAAAACCTCTGCAAATTGAAAGAAAACCATTTGACCATTATTTAGTAATAATATAGCATAATTAAGAGATTTGCAAGCAAATTATTTGCAGGCTGGTAATTTTTCACCAGGAACACAAGTATAACAAGGTGGGGAAAAAGTCCTAAAAAGTACAAAACTCTCCTTTAGATATGAAACAGTCTCAGCTTTCAAATACTGTCAATTTCATCACAAAATACAAACAATAAATGTCATTTTGCCACTCTTTAATGTGGCGTGACAGATCGCTGTGGCCTCTTCAGTTCAAGCGGCACGTGAACCAATCATCTCTTTCTCTTTACTACTAGTTACAGCACGAAATAAATATGATTCACGATGAAGTTTTTCAAGCAAACCACTTTCATAAGAGTCGGATTGTACTTATTTCTACAAATGTTCTCGTAAAATACTTATGAATTCTCATCAAATCAGGTTGGTTGGCATCTCTAATAGTCAGTTTTTCAGTTCTGCTTATCTTAACCTATTACTGTAGTAATTTATAGTAACACAAAATGTGTAAAACAGAAACAGACCTGAGCTCAACAGTTACCCCCACTTTAACAATAATGCCCTTTTTTCAGCGCTTTCACATGGTTTCACAAGTGGCCTTTCCATTCCAGTGGCTCTGATTGGTGGATCCTCTCGTCAAGATTATGGGTAGTGTAGTTCTTCAAAGGAAGTTTGGCTATTTTATTTATTTATTTATTTTTAATCAGACTGACATGTGGCATCTATACAGCACAGTCAGAGCAATAAAACTACCACAACATTAACCAATCAAATGTGACCATACAGGAATAAACTGAACATCTCCAGTCTTGTGGTCATGATATTAAAGAACAAAAATCAGTTGGTCACAACAGTTTACTTGTTGGTTAAGACCAAAGACGGCCTATAAATGCCTCTTCTGCTGTCATTCACAACAATTCATTTATTTTCACTTAAATTTAACGAGCTACGGCCTTTCATGTTCCGACAGCTCTCCCGGGATAAACATCGGACCCTGTTTTCCCAGCAGACGCTCATATCGCTTCGTATAGCACGTATGAAACGGGAAGACTGAAGATGCTTCTGTGTTCATTGGCGGCTCTGGACAGCAGATGTTCACAGTGTGATGTGCGATGTCCTTCTTACTTTTATTGACGAGGGGCGAGCAGTGGAATGTCCCGAATGGCTAGGGTGTAGTTTCGTCCGCAATGGGACACTAAGAACAGAAGTTTTTTCTCAGAAAGTTACCGTGATATACCGCATTACCGAATACCGGCACAAGTCTACCTGGGGGTAAGCAGATAAACATCAAATTTTCATTTTTGGGTGAACTATCCCTTTAAGGCACTAATGGTCCGCCACATGGACCTCCACTAATGTGAAGAAACATTCGTCCTCTAGCTTTCATTTCTACCAGTTTGACGGGCGATGCCTTGTTTCCTAACAATTTTTCTAGCCTCCGCACGGACTGATAGTTTAAAGGTTGGTTACACTTCAGCGCTCTCACCTCTATCTTGTGTGCACTTTGTAGAAGAGCACTAGAAAAGAAGCAAGGGGGAGTTTGTGAAGATGTGTGGTGAAAGGCATGATTTACGATGAACCAGGGTCTATCTTGTTTTAATTACCTCGTCGGTTTCAAAGAACTCCTAATCGTTCCCATATTTGCGTTGAGGTGCTGAGTGTTTGGCCTGTTGGCTGCTCGCAGTACTATGAAGTTGCTAAAATAGATTTATTATACATGGTGAATGTCAAGGAATAGCTGCAGAGGACGATGTAAAGAAACTAGATTTGTGCATTATCTCAAGTGCATTTTGAGCAATTTTATTTACTTATTTATAAAACAAATTTTTTTTGTCATTTTATTTATTCACAATATAAAAAGGTAAACTTTTTAAATAACCATGTGTTAATGCCTAAGTGTAAATTCTTCACCGAAATTATTTTTTTTGATTGATTGATTGACAAATCAGAAGATAGGATTATTTGAAACAAGCAAATAAGTCTGGCATAATTGGAGGTTAACAAAACAAACAATCAAACAAAAAACCTGTTATACAACAGATAGTATAGACTATAAGGTTTTGGCATTACTGTATGTATCGCTCTCGCATGTAAATCGAGTAAAGTCACTAATAGCTGTGCAAACGGGTCATTCTCAAAATATACAGTAGTAACAATCATGTCTCTTCATTTCAGTCAACAGAAACGCCATATGAAAGGCATCATTTTATAACCTAATAGTTTAATAACAGTAATGGTATAGATGTTGTTTTTGTTTTGTTTTGCTCTGCTTTGTGTTTTCTTTTGCTTTGCTTTGTGTTTTGTTTAGTTTTTTGCTTTGCTTTGTTTTTACTTTTGTTTTTGCTTTGCGTTTGCTTTGTTTTGATTTTCATTTTGTTTTATTATTATTATTTTTCATTTTGTTTTGAAAACTAACATTTACTAACATATTGTATTTATTTATTTAGTTTTTTTTACAGAACAAGCATTGTTCAATGCACATTCTTATAAGCAAGCAAAATATGTAATTATTAATAATAATAATAATAATAATGTTTGCCCCTTTAATATAATTTTTTCCTTGAGAATTTATCATTGGTGTTACTACCCTTTCTTCATTGGAGAAATAAAGTGGAAAAAATCAAATGTTTTTATGATAAGTTAAAAAGGTAATAGGTACATCTTTGTACCTTATTTACCCCTATATTATTAGTTTAAAAGTTTATGTAACCCTGGACCACAAAACCAGTCAAAAGTGTCACTTTTTTGAAATTGATATTCAGTCATCATCTGAAAGCTGAATAAATAAGCTTTCCATTGATGTATGGTTTGTTAGGATTGGACAATATTTGGCCGAGATACAACTATTTGAAAATCTGGAATCTCAGGGTGCCAAAAAAATATTTGTCTTTCAAATGTAGTGAAGTTAAAGTCATAAGTTTCCAGAAAAAATAATACTCAAGTAAGGTACAGATACTCAAAAAGTGTACTTAAGTACAATACTCAAGTAAATTTACTTAGTTACTGTCCGCCTCTGCGTCCCACCGCTGCCTTTCTGTGGCATCTGTTTCATTCAGGATATTGAGTTTCACCCCGGCAAACATGGTACCTCAGTGTCTAGGCTGTATACCAGATCTCATTAGTACCTCACGAGCGCTATCAGGCAAAAGCGCTTATTAAATGCAGATTTGTTTCTGCATTGGCTCATCTGGTGACACAGGTCCTCATTGACCTGCATGTGCTGGACTCTTTACCTGACGTGACTTATCAACTCACTCTAAGGGTAAATTAAAGCATGTTGTGAGGTCAAAGCGAGTCCCATCTGGAAATACTGCGAGGTTAATACGCACATATGGAATAAAGTCAATGCATTATAAATGTGCCTGCTTTGTTTATATATATATATATACAGCAATCCAGCATCACAGGATTAAGACTTGATATCATGCTGACATTCTGCCATCATTTACTCATTCTCAACTTGTTCCAAGCCTGTATGAGGTTTTTTCTGTTGAACACAACCGAAGATATTTTGTGTTCAAAACAGTTGCTGGAACAAAAAAGAAAATACAATGCTATAAATATCTGATCTCATTATTTCCAATGGTCTCTTTAATATGACTGTGTGTGTTTTTCTTTAACTGTTTTTGTTACCTGGACCTCTTTATTTCCAAGAAAAAAAGCCCCTTAAGCTGAAAGGGTTTGACACAGTTACAGCAGAGACACATATAATTCCCTCGGTTTGTTCAGCGCTGGGCTGGAGAGTTCAGTGAAGAGACGACACAAGTCGTGATCTGTTTTGCCATTGAACAAGACCTTGGAAAAACAGGAATTTCAGCATTCGTTCTTATAATTTTAGATTCCTATTGAAATGGATCAGTCTGTTTATTTGGGTCAATAAACTCAAGGATCTCATTATAATTGTTTGTTCGTGAAAAATTGAAAACAGAATATTGTACAATATTTTAATACAATACAAAATTTAAAATACCTTTTTTTTTTTTTTTTTTTTTTTTAGGGCTTTTCGAGTTAACATTTGTGTAGCAATTATCACAGTTACCAAATTCAATATTATTACTTTTTTTTTTTTATTCTGGTTGGAAATCATGAGATTAATCTGTTATTTTTCTATTAACATCCTTTGTTTTTAGCATTAGCAAAATCAGTTTTTCGTGTTAAAGGTTTATACAGCTTTAAATGTGGGTAGAAAAAAGTACACAAACGTATACATTGCGGATATACCAAATAAAAAAAGTTAAAATTTTCCAGATAATATTTAAATGTAAAATACATTTTTGTATTATGAAAATGAGCTCTTTTTAATATGGCACTTAATATTTAAAATACCAGTGTTATTTTATTAAATTACCAGTATTTTTAGTGTCATTAAGATGCTGTTATAGTTTTTATTAATATTTTGAATCATATATATTTGTATCATTTTATTTTGAATTCATTTAAAAGTTTTAATAATTTTTATTTTTGTATCTATGTTTGTTGTGTTGTTTATAGTAAACAACTATAAGTTTATACATACATTTTTATTTCAGTTTTAGTTGGTTTAGCATATCAAGTTAAACTAAATTAAAATGAGAAATATTGCCTTGGCAACTGGCTGAATTTATTATTTTTTTTATATATATATTTTATTTTAGTTATGTTTATCAAGTAATACATTTTTTTTTCTTTTATGGTTTTAATTTTTGTTTCACATTTATTTTACTATAATAATCCTGCAGTACACATGTGTCTGTATACACAAGTCATTATATTTCTGCTCTGTTTTAGAGGGGATCAATACATTTGAGAGTCTGTGGCAGTAGTACTCCTCCCTGCACTCCTGTATGGGCTAAAGAGTGAGCAGTGGTTTGGGTTTTGGTTTCAGTGTAAAAGCTTTGTGTTCTGTCCACAGAATAGAGCTGAAACCTGCTGGTTAACCGGGGCTCAGTACCCTTGTTCTGTTGACTGTGGGAGCGGATGAGTCAGGCTTGCGGGGATGTCTGACTGAGGATGTCTATCTGAGGTGTCACGGTGGGCTCCAAGAGCGTTCATGAAGTCCAAGAACTTTCAGTGACTCTCACAAAGGGATTATTGGAACACTAGCATGAGACAAAGCTTTAGCTTATGCGCAACTGCCCAAAAACCTCTAGCAACCCCAGAGCAATGCACTCCAAACCAAGGGTTTTCCAGGGAGCTTTGGAGTCCGCAGGAAAGTTCAGCAAAAAACAAACAAACAAAAAACAATAAATACTAAAATAATAAATAATATTTTCAATTAAAATAGTTTAAAATGTGTGAATTAAAAGTAGTTCATTTTAATAATACTTAATCTTATGATTTCTGATTACTCTTAAAACAGTGATAATGTGTCTAGTTTGTACATTTTAAATGCTTTATAATATTTGATTATAAAATTAATTTAATTTAATTTTTATCCATCCATTCTCCAAATCGTTTATCCTCTGTAGGGTCACCAGAGGGATGGAGCCTAATATATATATATATATATATAATGATATTACGCAGCGCCTGAATATAGTTCCCAGCTAGGTAACTTCCAATAAGCCTATTTTCAGGCG
>NW_015670976.1:297874-301415 GCF_001515625.1 Sinocyclocheilus rhinocerous | reverse complement strand
AATTTTCTATATTTCTGCATAAATATGCCCCAAAACATAATCAGATTTTCACTCTCAAAGTAGACATAGAGTCCAGTCAAACAAATGAAACAAAAAATATTTTCTTTGTCATTTATTTATTCAGGAAAATGATCTAATATTACATATCTGTGAGAGGCAAAAGTATGTGAATCTCTAGGATTAGCTGTTAATTTGAAGGTGAAATTAGAGTCCATCTGTTCAGAGATGTTTTTAATCAGTGAGATGACTATCAGGTGTCAGTGTGTGCCGTGTTTTATTTAAAGAACAGGGATCTATCAAAGTTTGGTCGTGTTTGTGGTATCATGGCACAAACAAATGAGATCTCTGAGGACCTCAGAAAAAGAGTTGGTGTTGCTCATCAGGCTGGAAAAGGCTACAAAACCATCTCTAAAGAGTTTGGACTCCACAAATCCACAGTCACACAGATTGTGTACAAATGGAGGACATTCGAGACTATTGATACCCTCCCCAGGAGTGCTCCACCAACAAAGATCATGTAATGGTCCGTAAAGTTGCAAAGGACCCTAGGGTAACCTCTAAACAACTACAGGCTTTTCTCACATTGGCTAATGTCAATGTTCATGAGTCCACCATCAGGAGAACACCGAACAACCATGGTGTGCATGGCAGATTTGTAAGGAGAAAGCCACAGCTCTCCAAAAAGAGCATTGCTGCAAGTCTGCAGCTTGCTAAAGATCTTGTGGACAAGACAGAGAGCCATTGGAGAAAGGTTTAATGGATGGATGAGACCAAAATAGAAATTTTGGGTTTAAATAAATGTTATGTTTGGAGAAAAGAAATCACTGCATTCCAGCATAAGAACCTTATCCCATCTGTGAAGCATAGTGGTGATAGTATCATGGTTTGGGCCTGTTTTGCTGCATCTGGTCCAGGACGGCTTGCCATCATTGATGGAACAATGAATTCTGACTTATACCAGCAAATTCTAAAAGAAAATGTCAGGACATCTGTCCATGAACTGAATCTCAAGAGAAAGTGGGTCATGCAGCAAGACAACGCCCCAAGCACACAAGTCGTTCTACCAAAGAATGGTTAAAGAAGAACAAAGTTAATGTTTTGGAATGGTCAAGTCAAAGTCCAAACCGTTATCCAATGGAAATGTTGAAGCAAGCAGTTCATAGGAGGAAACCCACCAACATCACAGATTTGAAGTGGTTCTGTACTGAGGAATGGGCTAAAATTCCTACAAGCCGTTGTGCAGGACTGATCAGCAGTTACAAGAAACACATACTTTTCCACTGACAGATATGTAACACTGGAACATTTTTTCTCAATTAATAAATGACAAAGTATATATTTTTGTCTAATTTTTTGGTTTGGGTCTCTTTGTCTACTTTCAGGACTTGTGTGAAAATCTCATGATGTTTTAGGTCATATTTTTGCAGAAATATAGACAATTCTAAAGGGTTCACAAACTTTCAAGCAGAACTGTATATCTGACTCTATAGTTTAGGAAGGGGCTTCCTTGCAAAGGATTGATTGATTTTAATGTTGCTCTTCAGATTTCTGGATCTCAATAATGGTGGGCAAAAATAGTGTCAATTTAATATACATTTTATTTTCCTGATGATATTTTGCAAATATTTTGCCTTTTTTTGAAGTATAAATATTTCTTCCTATACATGAAAACATATACAGTATCTGGGGATCATAATATTTTGGGGGTCAGTAGCATCAGAAAGTTTGAAAACCTCTGCTCTAAACCCCTCGTAACACCTCAGCAACCACCCACTGGGGCAGGAAGTTTTGCATGCATAAGCATCACTCATTTAATTCACAAAAATAGTTGTACTTTAGCCAGCTCAGCAAATGGATTTTAACATGAGACAATGGCTTTCTCTTCAAATCAAAGCAGGATGAAATGTTAAACAGCTGAGTGTTTTGACTTTGTGTTGTCCTCAAGTGTTTGCTGGGAATCATCAGTGAATTGTGTGCCTTTTCTTTACTCGTCGACTGCAGATCAGATATTGTATCTCAGCCACAGTGGGGCTGTGTTGCATTAGTCTAGCCGAGGGACTCTCTCTGGACAGATGCTTTTGCCAAAAAACTCGCACTAAGGGTTTGCTTTCAGACTTCCCTGAGCTGTTAAAGAAAGCCACCCAGACCAAACAAAACTCTCTAAGCAGAATATTACACCACTAAAGCTCCAGCTATCATTAGCCTGACAACTAATCTAACACCGAGGCCTTCCCACACCCGTGGAAGCATCTGATAGCAAGAAGTAATGAACTATTGCCAATGCGATTCTTTAAATACGAGGCCTTATGTTGCAGTTCCTGCTGAAAAGACCAGCTTAGACTCGGGTTGGGTGCTAGTTTAGCTGGTGTACCACCTGGAAATTCTTTGTGATTAACTCTGTAAAGCTGATGTATGAAATGATTTATTTTTATTTTTTTTTACTTTACGTATTTTATTTTATTTTATTTTTTAAATGGAAGCATTCATTGAAACTTTAGACAAAATATTTCAAAAAGAATATAAAAAAAAGTAGCATTTTTTTCTTTTCTTTTTTTTTTTTTAAGGGTTTTATGGCTCATATAGTATGATAGTGAGAAAACACCCCTGTTTTATTCAGAGGCCCAAAGTGAACAAAATATGCAATTTGGTGCAGTTTCTGGCATTTATATGGCCAAAACGTAAAATGAAATTCTGACTGTAATGTGAATAAATTAGATCTTTACATGAAATTATATAAATATCAGTCATCACTTTTTATTGGCCAATAATATGTCTTAGTAAGATGATACTTAAATGCATAGTTTTTAAGCTGCAGTTTGTATTGTGTTGGGAAAAAAAAAACATGTAATGCGAAGTGAAGTGACATGTGGCCAAGTATGGTGACCCATACTTGGATTGCAGAGCATTAGTGCTCTGCATTTATCCCATCCAAAGTGCGCACACACAACACACCCGCAACCTTTGGTTTACGAGTCCGACTCTCTAACCATTAGGCCACGACTTCCCTTTATAATGCAATGCAATGCAATGCAATATAATGGCAATTGCGAACAAATAAATGATCCTCAAAACCCTGATGTATCAAATTTTATACATTTTAACATGATTTTTCTAAAACAGATTTTATTTTATTTTATTTTATTTTATTTTATTTTATTTTATTTTATTTTATATTATTTTATTTTATTTTAAGCTTCTTGAGTTCCTATTTGCACCTAAAAGTTCTTCATAACAGTTTTTAAAGCAACAGTACACATATGGTTTTCTGAAGAACTAGAATAAAAGGTATTCTGTGATGATGATTGAGAAGTGAACAAATAAACGTTCTTCAAAGTCCTGTTGTATCAAATTAGATTTTTCTAAAAATGATGTCTGGATAATAAAGTAGCTTGAGTCCAGTAAGTGTTCATCTTGAACGATTACTAGCAAAAAAAATTAAAAATAAATAAATAAGTATATATATATGATCAAGTTTTTATATATTTAAGAATATATATATATATATATATATATATATATATTAAACAACCGTTACAGTATA
>NW_015670976.1:280839-297813 GCF_001515625.1 Sinocyclocheilus rhinocerous | reverse complement strand
CAAATTTGGACTACCCCAACTTTTGGGTTAAAAATTGAATGTAAAAATTTAACCCAACAGCTGGGTTAGTCCATATTTGACCCAAAGTTGGATTGAAACAACCCAGCATTTTTTAGAGTGTAAGAGTGAACGCTTGTACAGTTATACTAAAAAGCCTTTTATTTAAGTATAAACTATCAATCAGACGACAGAAGGCATGTAGTATATTGTAAAAAGGTTTTTCAGTTTTAATCATGTTGATCATTTAGAGGTCTTATAAATTTACTTATCGAATATGATACAGTAGGCTTTATAGGGTTAACATAGTTAAGAAATCTGGTAAGAAGACCAGCAAACCAGCATCCAAAATGTGAAACAAACACTGTTTGCCCAGCAGTAACTAGAAATCCAGGAATGAAGAGTAAATGTATCTTATCAACCAAATAGGTGTTTAGCACTACAATTATACTTTTGTTAACATTTTATTTGCTTAATAGATCTTTGTGAGCTTGCAAGAAAAGCTTTAACCACATATAATAGTTGGATAGGCTGGCTAAGGTAAATTGAGAATGTTCTTGAGGGAAAACCACATGGACGTGCGGTGCAGCCAAAGCCTAAAACAATTACTGTGTTCAAGCACGGCTCTAATAAAAGACACCCTTTCCTTTTCTCCCAGTGATAAAAAATGCGACTGTGTTTCATTGAAATTCTGGAAATGGTTTATGTCTTTTTAAATCACTTATTGTTTGCTGTGTTTATTCACTCAGGAGGAATTTGGCTTCCCCAAAACGAACCTCTCTTTTGATATCGCTAGGTGACTATTCATATCAAAGGCTTTATCGTTCTGGACACTCGTTTGAGATGTCGTGTCCTATCTCATAGGCCATTTATATAATATGATATAATGAATAATGTAATGAATAAAGCATAGCTTTGTCGTCCGTGAGAACTTTCTTCATGTCTCCATTTCCCCAGGGTCACATGAAGGCTGCAGGTCTCTGCCAGCACTTAATCAAAACTGAAAATGAATGTTGACTGATTAGGTTACTTTCAGATTGGGCCTCAATTAGGGTGTGCTAATTGTCCCTTCTTATGTGAGAATCCCGTTGGGAAAGGAAGGGAGGGGTTGGACCAAAATTCTCCTCTCTATTCTAGAGCAGGGGTCGTCAAACTTTTTGATGACATGGACTCCCAAAATACGATGATCCCCTTGTTAGGGACCCCATTCCTAAAATATAAAAGCAGATACATTATTATAGTATATGCAGTATGCAAGATTCTAAACATATAAAATATAATAAAAATATTACATATTTAGTATGACACTGTATTTTTTTTTACGTATCATTAGAGTATTGTTGGATGTAGAAACAACAACAAAAATGATAGAAACAAAAAAGAGAAAAAAAAAACTATGATATATAAAATAAAATAACTGATAAATCTAATGCTTTAGAAAGCAGAAAGGAACAATAATAATTTATTTATTTTGCATTTGTTTTTGTAGTTTTTTTTAAATTTCAGAAACATTTTTGTTTTGTGTGTTGTATTCTTTCATATTTTTATTTATTTCAAACAAACACTGTTTGCCCAGCAGTAACTAGAAATCCAGGAATGAAGAGTAAATGTATCTTATCAACCAAATAGGTGTTTAGCACTACAATTATACTTTTGTTAACATTTTATTTGCTTAATAGATCTTTGTGAGCTTGCAAGAAAAGCTTTAACCACATATAATAGTTGGATAGGCTGGCTAAGGTAAATTGAGAATGTTCTTGAGGGAAAACCACATGGACGTGGGGTGCAGCCAAAGCCTAAAACAATTACTGTGTTCAAGCACGGCTCTAATAAAAGACACCCTTTCCTTTTCTCCCAGTGATAAAAAATGCGACTGTGTTTCATTGAAATTCTGGAAATGGTTTATATCTTTTTAAATCACTTATTGTTTGCTGTGTTTATTCACTCAGGAGGAATTTGGCTTCCCCAAAACGAACCTCTCTTTTGATATCGCTAGGTGACTATTCATATCAAAGGCTTTATCGTTCTGGACACTCGTTTGAGATGTCGTGTCCTATCTCATAGGCCATTTATATAATATGATATAATGAATAATGTAATGAATAAAGCATAGCTTTGTCGTCCGTGAGAACTTTCTTCATGTCTCCATTTCCCCAGGGTCACATGAAGGCTGCAGGTCTCTGCCAGCACTTAATCAAAACTGAAAATGAATGTTGACTGATTAGGTTACTTTCAGATTGGGCCTCAATTAGGGTGTGCTAATTGTCCCTTCTTATGTGAGAATCCCGTTGGGAAAGGAAGGGAGGGGTTGGACCAAAATTCTCCTCTCTATTCTAGAGCAGGGGTCGTCAAACTTTTTGATGACATGGACTCCCAAAATACGATGATCCCCTTGTTAGGGACCCCATTCCTAAAATATAAAAGCAGATACATTATTATAGTATATGCAGTATGCAAGATTCTAAACATATAAAATATAATAAAAATATTACATATTTAGTATGACACTGTATTTTTTTTTACGTATCATTAGAGTATTGTTGGATGTAGAAACAACAACAAAAATGATAGAAACAAAAAAGAGAAAAGAGAAAAAAAAAACTATGATATATACAATAAAATAACTGATAAATCTAATGCTTTAGAAAGCAGAAAGGAACAATAATAATTTATTTATTTTGCATTTGTTTTTGTAGTTTTTTTTAAATTTCAGAAACATTTTTGTTTTGTGTGTTGTATTCTTTCATGTCCATTTTTATTTCGTTTGTTTCATAAACGTTTGTTTTGTATTTGCAGTTTTGTTTTGCTTTGTTTTTTAAGTGTTTTGTTTTGTTTCATAAATCTTTTTATTTTGTGTTTTGTTTTTGTTTGTTTCAAAAATGTTTTTTGTTTTTTTAATTTTGTTCTATAAACATTTTTGTTTTGTATGTTGTGTTTTTGTTTCATACATGTTTTGTTTTATTGGATCAAACACTGAGCTAAATAATATGTTAGATTTATTTTTCCTTTTTAAAAGTTTATAAGCCTATTTATTTTGCCATCCCAGCTATACATGATTATGTGTAAAGTCAGTTTAGATTATTTTAGAATATGTTTCTCCTGCTGTGGGTCTGAAATAGCTGGTTTTGTATGAATATTTGCAGTATAATATCAGACCATTGCATTCAGTAGCAGGTGTTTCAGTTGTTGATAATGGAGTTTGGTAAATGCAACTTCAGTAGAAAATCAAATCAAACCCTCTCAGTTTGTAAGCAGGACACAGCTTGAAAACAGGGTGATGTATTACAGTTTAAGTCTCCTTACTGGAATCCCTGTCTCATGCCGGATATCATAAGCCTATTTCTCAAAATTTCACCCCCAGCCAGGAGTGCTAATTTTGGCTCCTGTGTGCAACCGCACACAACAGGAAAAGCTGTCAGGTTGAACGTCATCAAGCTCCTTGCACACGCAAGTGGCATCCAGCGAACCCCAGGGTGCTTTGCATGAGTTTGGAAACATCCTGGTAGCAGAACAATAGCAGAACAATTTGGGCTTTTGCTGAACGAGTCAAACTGGACCCACGCTAAGATGAAGCTGGAGCGTGTTTGTGTGCGGATACGTCTGCTGTGTGTGTATTCGCCTTCCTGCTGTTTCCTGGACTCCCCAGGCATGTGACCTCTTGGCCCGTGCTTGATTTATTCATTTGAAATCATTTAATCTGATGGGCTACATTTTGTCAAAACACTGTCTCATTAACTGTGGTCCGTGCACTTTGTTTCTCGTTCAACCTATTGTACTGCCAGGGGGCACCAGAATAAACACACATAGAGCAAAGCGCTTGTGCTAAGAGAGGCTGCGGCGAAAGCCTATTTCTCAAAATTTCACCCCCAGCCAGGAGTGCTAATTTTGGCTCCTGTGTGCAACCGCACACAACAGGAAAAGCTGTCAGGTTGAACGTCATCAAGCTCCTTGCACACGCAAGTGGCATCCAGCGAACCCCAGGGTGCTTTGCATGAGTTTGGAAACATCCTGGTAGCAGAACAATAGCAGAACAATTTGGGCTTTTGCTGAACGAGTCAAGAGAGAGGCTGCGGCGATGAATGCACTCTTTGTTCTAAGGTGTGCTGCTGTGGCCAAAAGATGATTAGCGATGTCTTGATTTACTCATGCAGATAGTCCGGTCCAATGGAAGCTGATGGATTGCATTTGAGAAGGTCACGTTAGTTGAATTTTGATCCCGTCTGTATGCTCTTCACGAGACACTGACGAGAGAAAAATGGGAATGATACGTGAGGGGAATCATTGTGTTTGACATGTCGAACGTAAGCCAGTTGATTCCCGTTCAGTGTGGCTTTGCAGGCATCGGAAGATCGTCCCAGAGGTGCCGCTTGGGTTTTAGGTGTGCGGCCTTTTCTGTTTCTAGCCAGTTTGTGCGATTTTCTTGCAGATTATTGTTTATCCTCTGTGAAAACCTCGGTTTGGCTGCTTTCAAGTGAACTTGTGACTCTTACCAGCAGGCATTGAGCCTGAAGTAGGGGTCGATGGAATGGATGAATTGGCGTCTCTGCTGGGAGCGCGGACTCGCAAAAAGTTCAACCTGAAGAATTTGTGGGCCTGATCTTTCGTTGAAAGATTTTCCCTCAAACCGCTAACGTGCATTTTGAAAATTCTGATTCACCCTGAGGATTTGACACAACTTGAGTTATACAGGTCATTGAGAAGCACAAAACTCCTCTAATATTTCCTTCAAGGCAAGACATTACAGGCACATGCATTGTTTTCATGCAATTTTGAGTTTTTGGACTATTTTGCTTCCATAACATTCCTGACTAGTGGAAAGAAAACATCCAAAGTACACATTTATGTGTTTATTACACTTTATCTATCTACATGTCTTTAAAATCTGTTTTCTCAAAAGGAGTTTTTCCTCCTGCTGAGTCAGAAATCTCTACTTCAGCTGCACTTACATACACCAGACATTACAGTTTTTTTTGCTATCCATATTCTGAAGGTTTTTACATGGTACAGTTGGGTATGTTTTGGGTGGGTGTTTTATATTTAGCTTTCAGTGAAAAATAATATTTATGTCTCAATAATAGAAAATACCCTGTTTTTAAGAACATATTGAATTCCATGTTTTCTGATTGAATATGGTAATTTTGGTGGATAAATATCACATTTACACATGACATGTAAATAGAAGAAATGAAAAAGCCTCCTTTACTATATTTCTTAGATGTTGTGAGAATGTAAAATTATAAAATGACAGTAAAGATTTCTATTTAAAATAATTTCAAATACTTCACATTTCTATTTTCCATTTCATATTTATATTTCAGTCTTTCTGTTCATCAAAAAATGAAAATACCTCCACACAATTACTGAGCAGCACAACCATTTTCAGCTATATAACAGCTATAATAATAATAATAATAATAATAATAATAATAATAAAAATAAATATTTATTGAGCAGCAATCAGCATGATTTCTGAAGGATCATGTGACCCTGAAACTGGAGTAATGGAGCTTTTAAAAATACATTTTAAAATATATTCAAATAGAAAGCAGTTCTTTCAAATTTTGTTTTTACTGTAATAAATGCAACCTTGCTGAGCAGAAGAGATTTCTTTCAATTAAAAAAAATTACTGACCCCCTTTTGAATGGCGGTGTATATTATATATTTAATTTATAATAGCCTATATATTTTAAAAGCATGTATTTAGCATATAACAGCCCACATTAGCCCATATGTTAATTTAAAAACATGGCATTGCATGCCACATGATATTAATGACATCTGATTTGACTGGACTTTATCATTAGTTTCCCAAGGAGCAAAACAATTGAATATAAATTATATTTATGAGTGTTAAATAAACTCTTTAGAAATTGGCATTCAATCCAAACGCAGCCAATCAGCAAACAAGAAGCATTCATATTAATTTTTCCACTCAAGAACATGACAAAAGCATATCATGCTTTATCGTGTCTGAATGCTAGCTATTATTTTGACAGGAAGTTCGGCTGAGCGAACACTTAAGTCAAGAGTCGCTGCTATGAAAACGATACACCATCTAGTCTAGTAGCATTGGTGTAAACTGGCAGGTAACACACTACTACTGTACACCGGACACGAACGGTGCAACACGTTGTGATTTTATCACTGAGCGCACGCTACAGTGAACGAATGCCACGTTCTATTTCTGACGCGCTTGCGCTACCGCACTCACTGGACAAATAGATACGCAAAGTTCTCTTTTCTCTTTTTATGAAGTTGTAGACGTATACCACTGTTCAACGTTTATTTTCATATTTGGACATTCTGCTAAATATCTATTCTTGTGTTTCACTGAAGAAAGTAAGTAATAGGGGTTTTAACAGCATAAGGATGAGTAAATAATGACTGAGTTTAAATTTTTGGGTGAACTAAGGAATTTTGAAAGGATTTGCTGAAGATTAACTCACTCTCAGGCCATCCAAGATGTAGATGAGTTTGTTTCTTCATCTGAACAGAGTTGGAGTAATGCAGCATTGCATCACTTGCTCACCAGTGGATCCTCTGCAGTGAATAGGTGCCATCAGAATGAGAGTCCAAACAGCTGATAAAAACAAGGAATAAAAACAAGGAATCCATCAGTTAACGTCTTGTGAAAGGAAAAAGTGTGGAGTGGTGTGGATTATTGTGATGTTTTTATCAGCTGTTTGGACTCTCATTCTGACGTCACCTATTCACTGCAGAGGATCCACTGGTGAGCAAGTGATGCAATGCTACATTTCTCCAAATTTGATGAAGAAACAAACTCATCCTAATCTTGGATGACCTGAGACCTTGAGAGTAAATGTACACATTTTCATTTTTGGGTGAACTATCCCTTTAAGTGGAGACACCTAGAGAAAATAAACATTAGATGCAGATTTGCATGAAATACTGCATGGTTGTGTTAGTCATGAATTTAATAATATCAAAGTTACAAATGTTGTCGTTCTGTTTCTGTTTATGGCAGTTGGCGAGTGAGGTTTTTCTTTATTACTTACATAGTTTATCTGGCAGTCTGCTCTGTATACTTATTAGATCTCTATGTTTGCAGGGTTTCAAGACCAAAGATGGATATTTGGTTGTGGCAGCGGGAAATGACCAGCAATTTATGAAAGTGTGCAAAGTAAGCAGAGAGTTCTTATCATGGACTCCAAATACGCATATTAATAAATCTAACCAAGCGTTATTTGTACATTTGAGTCACAGTCCTATTTTATAGCTATATGCATTTGTTTTGACTGATGGGAAAAGGCTTCACATTTCCTAACAGTTCTGTCATCGAATGTGTCTGTTTGCCAAGGTTCTGAGCATGATGGCCTGGCAGAAAGCCCGAAGTACAGAAACAACAAGTTAAGAGTTCAACACCGCGAAGAGCTGCTGCAGATTCTGTCCGAGAGGTAAGAGTCTGTTACCTTTAAAGTCAACATGAAATCAAACCCAAACCTGTGAGTGTTGTGCACTGTTCATCAGTGCACATTATTTTCGATAGTAAATGTTTGAGGAAATAATGTCTTTTTAATCATTCATCAAAATGTAATAACTTGCTCCACCTTTGAAATGACCTTCTTTTTGGGCTTTTTCACCTACCAACTTGGGCTACTGGTTCAGTGACAAATGAGAGTTCAATATAAATAAAAGGACAAATCTGTTTAAACATATAGTTTAAAGCATGTGCCAAGTTCTAAGCAATGTATTCATGTTATTTTTTTATTTTTATTAATATTATTATTTTTTTTATTAAAAGTTAAAATGTAATACAATTTTAAGGAATCAAAAATATCATGTGATCATCTTGAATGTGTAACTATTCATTCATAATTAATTAGTATAGTTGTATCTGATATTTTAAGACATACTGACCTTAACACACTTTTGAGGGTCTCTGTGGATCTGCTTTATATTCATTCTTTTTTTCCAGTTTTGTTCATTTTTTATGTATTTATTTATTTATTTATTTGTGTGCTGTTTTTTTGTTTGATTTGTTTATTATTATTACTATTATTATTATTTGTTTTGTTTTTTATTTGTGTTTTTTTGTGCTTGGTTTGGTTTTTTGTGTCTTTTTGTTTTTATTTTAATTTTTTTATTTATTTGTGTTTTGTTATTTTGTTTTTGTCTTTATTAACTCACCTTCATGTGTTTCCAAACCCATGTGACATACTTTCATCAGCATAACATGCTTTGAAGAATGTTCATGCTGCTCTTTTTCATACAATGCTTGTAAATGGGCACTGGGGCTGTTGAGGATGCAAAAGCATCATAAAAGCTCATGTGCTATATTTATAGTCTTGAAAAGCCATAGGAATGCTTCAGGTGAGAAACAGACAAAAATGTAAGTCCTTATTTGCTGAAAATCTGCTGCAGCTTTACCATCTTAATCAAAAGTAAAATGAGTAAGACATGCCATTTCCTTAACTTTAAACGTTTAATGCTGACTGCATTATTTGCTATATGCTGGAGAAATAGCAAACCAAAGACAGTTCCCTGTTTCTGCTTCTTTGCATGTCACATCCTAATTTTCCGTTTCTTATGCATTTTGTGGTCAATGTGTGAGAATTGTGAAGCATTCTATTAAGAAACCAATCTAATGGTTGTTAGCATTGAAACGTTTTGTTTCAAGAAACATACTGTGCTCTTGGTAACAATGGGATTGTTGTGTGCAAAAAAATCTGTACCAAAGTCTGTACACAATTCAAACGGCACATTCTGACTGGGTGAATCAGCATCAGTCACCAAAGACCAAGACGTGGTGTGTGAGAGCATGTTTACAATATGAGAAACCTTATACGTTTACAATGTTGCTCGAAAGAGAAGCCCGGATTAACTTTAATTATAGTGGGCATATTAAGTGAAAACTTTCAAAGTGTGTTGGTGGTTCTACACAGTGTTGTTGTGCTGAAGACACTGCATTTCAACATTTGCATTTCAGCTCATGCTATCGTGTCCGTGCCCCGTTTTCCAAAACCCTCCCTTCTGTCCCTTTTCAGGCCTCTGTCCTCCCTCAGGTTCATGCAGGAGACGACTGGAGAGTGGTTGAGACGCTTCGAAGGTCCCCTGTGGCCCTATCAACAACATTCAGCAGGTGTTCGCCAACCCTCAGGTCAGTTTGAGGTCACATCAGTGATTTAAAACAGTGGTTTTCCATTAGAACCAAGATTTTACACTGGACCTACAGTGGCGGCCCAACTCGGTGCAAACAGTTGTATTTGTACAAAAGGCAACAAAATGTCTTGTTCAAACATGAATTCATATTTCCGTTTTTAAGGCTAAACATTTCCCACACCAAAGCAGCAAATAACTACTGTAACCATAGTATGTGTGTGTGTCTGTGTGTGTGTGTGTATATATATATATATATATATATATGTGTGTGTGTGTGTGTGTGTGGATACATATAGTATTATAGTTTTTGTTAATACGTTGTACCAGTTTATATTTGTTTTGTTGTTTGTTTTTGTCGCTTTTAGCTTTTGCTTTTGCTTTTGTCTATATGTATACAGTTTTATGTATGTATAGTTTGTAATAATTGTATTTCAGTTTTAGTCATTTTAATTTAAACTAAATGAAAATGAGAAATGCTTTAGCTGAACATAGTTTATTTTTTATTTTTTATTACAGTTAATGTTTTTGGATTTCAAGTAACAAGTTTGTTTTTAACCATTTTAATTTTAGTTCCGGTTCTAGTTAACTACATATAGAATGGTATATATATATATGTTAAATTTTTTTTATATATATAATTTTCATAAATTGTCTGAACTTTTATATAATAGAAAGCAATATTTAAAGTTATAATGTTTTATTTTGTCTCATCTGTAAAGCGTTTTGTCACACAAATGCTAGTTCTTGGGAAAAAGTATTTTTTTAGTGGGAGAGTGATATTTTGAACAGCTTGACTATTGTCAGGCTACTGAAACATGCACAGTAGGTAAGTAAGTAGCATTTATAGCATTAGTTTCCTCCCCTGGGAGTACACACATGCAGAGTTACACAGTAAAATAATAAGTGTAACAGATTGTCTAGTGGTACCTACTGAATGACCCAGAAAAATAAGCATCCACTGTTAATGCCGAGATTGCTTAAAAACAAGTCAAGATCATTTCTTTGATCAACATCAGTAGCTAATAAAGTGAAAAGTGAAACACTATCGTATGTACAGGCCCCTAGAGCAAGGAATTTAGCACTGCTGCAATTTGAACCTGATTTTATACACCAAAGATGCAGAAGTTCCCGTCCACACACACACACACACACACTAATGTTTAATTCTTACCACATGTTGGTACAGAGAGTGCATGCACTTAAAGATCCCTTCAGCACACCGAGGCTCTCGCTCTACCACATCATATGATCAGAATTAGCAGCTATTGTTTTTGTCCGTGTTGATTCGACACACTCATTGAACCTCTAGTGAGGCTATCAATATTTAATTTTCCCTATGTGGTTTGCTATATTTAGCCTTTCACTACCACTTTTACTCAAAGAATTTGAAAACATAGTCATTCATAGTTACATAATGGAAGGCAGTTTAAAGTTTTGGCATCTGCCAGAGAACAACAAGAGAACATGTATACCATGTGTCAAATATAGAAAAATATGTGCAAGAACATACACATTTCTCTCAACACAAACTGACAGACTACCACTGTAACCACACCACATCATTATCTGTTGTATGATACATAGACATATTAAAATGTTCTGAATTTTGGCATGTTGTCTGGTTATATAATTGGGTATTTCTTAGGCACAATTAAACTTTTAGAAACTTTTTTAGAAAACACCCCTCATAAACTCATTTTTCAGATAACAGTATGATTGAAAATTTTTATCATTTTGTCCGAAACGTCATGAACATTCACACAGTGTCATTTTCATCACATCTTAAATCATGTATTGTGTTTGATAGCATCTTGTGTGTGAGGCAAATGACATTTTTAAACGTTTTTGGAATAAAAAGGCCAACACACACACACACACACACACACACACAAAGTTGGGTTTCCATGTTTTATGGGTTCATTCTATAGGCATAATGATTTTTATACTGTACAAACTGTATTTTCTTACCCTACCCCTAAACCTACCCCTCACACAAAACGTTCACTATTTTTTTGATTTTTAGAAAACGCCATTATGTATGATTTATAAGCTTTTTTTCCTCATGGAAACAAACGAACAAAAAAATCGCCTGTAATTGAAGACACACTTTACTTTACTTTTTTTTTTTTTTTTTTTCCAAAAGGATAACAATATTGTTGCCTTTCTTTTTGTCAACATTACCACTGTACATATAACAAGCGATTTTATACAAATCTTCTACACAACGTATGTCTTCTGTTTTGACTGTTTTGACCTCATTTTTTAGTTATTGCACCATTTAAGCTGTCAATCATTGTCAGGGTAGTTCTCTACACTATTTAGCAGATGCTATTACAGTATACTAGGGTCATTCCCCATTGAGTAACATGAGGTTAAGTGCCTTGTTTAACAGCGCAACTGGAATAATTGTTCAACTCTCATGGGATTTGAACCTTTCGGTTGCAAGCCATCTATTTAATTAATCATATCATAATCATCTACAATAATGGTACAACAATAATGTAATAAAATTGGATAATGGATTCATTTTCATGAAATTGGGTTGTGTAACCCTAAAATACTCTCAGCATTCAGTTTTTTTCTTCTTCTTCTGGTCAGCTCATCTCTAAGGACTTTGTCTTGTGTCTGGACATCCATCAGAAGACATCCAGCACATCTCGCGTCCACATCGTCTGAGGTTTCACGAGAAACGCCCAGCACGACTGCGTCCTGGTGAACTTTTGACAGCCGAAGCTGATGATTCCATCTGGAGGTCATATCTGTCAGAGGACGACACAAATCTGTTAGCCATTGCTCCTTTTGACCGAACGGCGAAAACCAAAAACATCCAGCGTTCACTGGAGAAATCAGCAGTAGCTGCAAGGGCACGGAGGAAATTAGCTGACAGATGTGAAGAGCGAGCTAAGGAGATGATTCAGGAGAAGGGACAGCAGCTGTACAGCACAGAAAACCAGATGGAGAGGATATGGATGGGGAGGTTAGTATTAGAGCAAGATAGAGTGGGTGATATTAAGACATAGTGGACGAGGAGGGGCGCTACAATAAGACAAATGAGGAAAGCAGATGGAATATGGGTGGTGCAGTCAATGAAATTCATAGGAAGCACAAGGTCATGTGGCCTGATTAACTGATCTAGTGGTTGAACATCAGTGGGGTTTATCTTCAGATGGAAACCAAACCCGGTCGATAAATCAGCCATTTTTTCAGGTGACCTTCATCCATAACTTTAGCCTGTTGAAACACTATAATTCAGTGTTCTTTCTTCTTCATTAAGCTATTCCTGTATTTCTTGTCACTACCTCTTCTGAAGTTAGAAAAGTTACCAAGTGTCCTCTTTTAGTGCAAGCGTTATTCAAGGTTTCTCTCTAGGAACTATCGGAAACCTCTACAAGGCCTGAAGGGGATTGGTCTGATGGGAGTAGCCAGACCTTCAGACTGACGGTAGAAGGTCTGGACTCCATCACAGTTTTCATCGGCCCAACTTACTTGGGCCCATGTCTTACTGACATGTAAAGCAACCAATCAGCGTTCGTTTTGTTCAGCGCTATGTTTTAGGGGCATTGCCGGCCCTACCTAATAAGCGGTTGCATAGGGCCCCTTTGGCCACCAGAGGGCCCCATGCCAGGGGTTCAGACAGTAATGCCTGGTAATAATAACTTTGATAAAGTTTGCTTGTGTCAGTCGTGTGCATTAATGTTTGAAAATGGAGAGGTGGCACTATCAATCTGGTGCAGAGAAGAGGAAAAATAGGAACTGAATTTCAAAAAGATGTTGAAATGGCGGTTGCTGCATAGTGTCATATCGGTTTAATTCGGCATTCGCGAATGCTTTGAAGACGCTGTTATGTAACAGCAGAGTCAGTGTGGTGCACTGTGTTATCGTGGGCATTGTAAAATATGAGAATAATTCTAGATACCTTATTATATGAATTACTTTACAACACATATTCCATCCACCACTTCAATTTTACAACACTGTGTGAAAATTATGTTTGATTTTCACATTGATCTGAACCAAAACAGTAGACGGGCTGAATAAAAATGCAAGTTCACTTTCTGACAGTAGGTGGCGCTTACGGAACAGCAGAAAGAGATTATTCTCTATTATTATTATTAATAATAATAAAGTATTCTATATTGTAATTTTCATAACCCACTGGTAGGTGTTTTTGCTTTATTAAAGCATTAATCTCACTAAATTTTGATGCATTTTTCTGAAAGCGATGGTTAAACCTTTAACATTTTTTAGCTTGTTAATAAGTAAATATATTTTAGTGGGAGCCGCTTTTGAAATTCTGCTTAGTGCCCCCGAAATGCTTGGGCCGTCCCTGTTTGGGGGTGTGAAAATATAAAGCTGATGTTGTGCGACAAATAAATAATTCATTTAAAAACGTCTTCAATCGTCAAGAGTCTATGCCGAAAACGTCATGGACATAGGCTTCATGACTGCTTTGTTTCCAGATGGACTGATAAAAAACGTGACACACACTTCTCCCAAAGGTCCTGTAGAATTCAACCAATCAGATGATGACTTTGAAACTTCCGATGCGTTTCCCATTTTGTGTGCCTATGCATCAGACGTTCAGCCAGCGGTCCGTGACATCTGACGCTGAGACTAGATGATGGCTGTATTTTAATGTAATTTAAACATTTGTTAGCATTTAAGTGCTCACAGGCATGCTTATAAAGTTCTCACTTGATTATGATAGACAAATAAACAGTGTTCTACATCAATGGAAACTAATAAACCACACAGATCTCTCTCTTCCAAATGGGATTTGAAGTCGGGTTTTGAGTATTGAAGAAATTATCCTGGCATGCACGGATGAGAACTTCTGGTTAAGCCTCTCGTTTTAATCTTCCATTGGTCTTTTGAAGCATGTTTGGGTTTCGGTAAAATTGCTACAGCTTAATTTGTAGCCCATTGAATGTTGGAAAAAAAACTGAATAGCGAGAGTGTTGTTCGGCGCCTCAGACTGTCTGTGCAGTTTCCGTCGTCATTTTTTTTTGATGGACCTCTATTGTCATCAAATAAGTGGAAAAAATCCCTGTTGAACCATTTGAACCTTTTCAGTGATATTTATTGGCCCCGCTTCCAGTTTCCAGTGACGTTTGCTTGACGTTCGTTGACTTGTTCCTCAATGCTCCCCATGCGCATAGTACATGTTGTTCATACTTCATTTTCAAGAATCACATCCATGACAGTCGAGTTATGTTTTGGTCTGGAGCTATTGGCGCTCAGTCTTGGTCCCCGATTGCTGTCTGAATGTATCAAAAATGTGCAGGTTATCGCCCATTTCACCGCTGAGCCACACCCGGACTAGGTCCGGTGAAATATTAATATTAATATTGGATATTTCCAGAGCATCATTCCTGTCGTATCAGGTGTCAGGCCCATATGTTGGATTTGGACAAAACAGCTCCCAGATGTGAGCATGGTTGACGGATGAAAAAAAAAGGGAAGGATAAGAATTTCTGGAGACGAGTCTCTTCCTTTTTTGAGCTTCCAAGCTGAACTGAATAACTGGATTTTATTGTTGTGTTTGAGTTTGTGCACGTGTGAATGAAAACCTGTTTATCTGAATCTTGTTTAAACTGCATAGTGAGTCTAAACCTGAGTTTCTTCCAAAAATCCATGGAGGGCTCAGAGGGAAATCCACACCATCCTGATCTCCAGCTTGTTGTGACTTATAAAGTCAAGCTATCATTTTTTAAAATCTCTTTGAAAAACATTTTTTGGAAACCCTGTATCCTTTTTTTCCCCAATACTAGGAGAACCACATGACTGCTAAACCATGTTAAATATCTTCATGTTCTGTATCATTTTACTTTGTGCATTTTTTGCCTTATGCATGCCAAAATATAACGTTTTTAAGGCACTTTCCACTAATAGGGTACAAAGTATGTCACAACAATTATTTATTCATGTTTGTTGAAAAACACAAATAACCTGTAGAAAATAAGATATATTTAATAATTTCTTCGAGGTTTGTGATTTTTGACCCAGATTTTGGGGATTATTTGCTGTATGTCTAAATGCACTGATTTTTGTGCTCAGCTTTTTTTTCTAGCAATGCAAATTCATTAAACATTATGATTAAATAGACAAGGAGCAAGTAACAGGGATGCAAATTTAAGCTGTCACTCAATACTTTGTTGTGTGGCGCCAAATATTGGACTTGTATTTCTCGTTAATTAAAATAAAATTAACGGATTGAATAGTTGAGCTTGAATGCAGTCAACACTATTATATTTATAAAAACTGAGAATATGGAATGAGATTATCTTCCCAGCATTTGGTAGACAGTTACTTTAAAGGAATATTACATGAACGTTCACATGCAAAATATGAGAAAATTTATAAATGAAAAAAACAGTTTTTGCTGTTAACATTAGGGCTGCACCCTGCAGTTTTCCGTAAAATATTATTATTATTATTATTATTATTATTAAATACTCTTTTTTGTAAATGAAAAATGAAATATTGTCATTACAATAGTAATATTAATTTGAATAATAATAATAATAATTATTATTATTATTATCATTATTAATATTGATATATAAGGACATTTTGCCCTGCACACAAGCACAACAAACCTTTTTTTAAATCACATTTTAATTACAGTTTTTAACCAGAAAAATCACAATTAGATTTTTCCTCCTCAAATCATGCAGCCCTACTAGCTACTTTTCCTGTTCATTTTATATTCAATATGTAATAGTTCTAGCAAAAAACACATGTGATTTGTGTCTCTATTACTTAAATTGTCCACCGAAGTGTATTGTATTTGTTGAAACACTCTATGAATTTTATGAATGGAAATAAATGTAATGCCAACATTAAGGACAACATTATTTGCTGACAAAAACTGAAGTGTGACTCAGAGGATTGAATGCTGACCTTTAGTTTTCCTGAAATAGATCTCTCCATGATTTTCGAGTGGATGTGGAAATATTGGAGTAAACCAGCTGCACACAATAACAGATAATTGCCGACCTTGGTGTTGTCTCACAGCGGAGATTTCCACCGAATATTTACAAGTAAAGGGATGTTTCCGGGCCCCGTGGACCTTCAAATGCACCCAGATGAGTGAAGAGCCAAGCAGTGGAGCTTAAACAGATGTTGCAGGAAGCGTTGCAGCAGGTCTCCTGTTGAGGACTAACGCTGTTGCTGCGGTAATTAGTCCAGTCACGTGAGAAGGTCCAGTAAGTTTGAATAGTCTCTGTCAATGTAATGTGTGAGTAATGGAGGTTTACTCTGAAAGCCAACTCCAGTTGTTTTTTCTTGGCTGAAGACTCGAGGATGTTCCCCAATGTTATGGCCTAGGGCCCTTGTGAAAAGGACGGACCCGTGTACTGTAACTAGATAGTTCGACACACGCTGCTTGGATCCTAGTCCACATGATAAACTTCATTCCTTACTAACGGTTTTGCTCCTTTTGGAACTGGTATTTACAATGAATGAGTGCAGAACGGTTGAAGTGAAGTTCACTGCTGTTTTCTGGTGGGAGGAAAACAACTGGAAACTTTGAGTAACCTCAAAAGACCTTAACTTTTGTGTAACTGATTCATTCGGTTGAGTATGGAATTATGTTGTGGAGGTATTCGGAAAAGACAAGCCGATTGACTTCAGCAATTCATGAATGAGGAGAGGGATAAACTGTGGCAGTTTTTATCTTTGTTGTTTATCTTTATTTTATTTTAGTATTATTTATATTCTATTATACTGTTTAATATATTGAATTAAATTGTAGTTTTTAGTAATTTTATGTTTTTTTGTCTTTGTTATTTCATTTTGTTGGAATTTTAATACTTCAGTTTTAGTAAATTTTAAATTAATTATATATATATATA
>NW_015670976.1:266840-280567 GCF_001515625.1 Sinocyclocheilus rhinocerous | reverse complement strand
TAACCTCAATATAATTTGTAAACATTTGATTTTAAAAAAGTGATTAAAATCTTTTCTAATTTCCTTTCAATCCTTTAATTCTTTCTAAATATTAAAATGGCAAAAGTTTGTTTGCAGTTTGCTAGTTTAAAGGTTAAGTTACCCCAATCTCTCCTACTTTGAATTGTAACACATTTAAATGACTGCTTTAGTCATCAGCTTGGATAACCTCAGACTTTCTCCTCACAAGAGGAGCGGTAACAAAATGACAAAGGAGGATAGACAGTTTACTTTGTGTTGCAGTCAATAAATGTCTGGAACACAGTCTAGATGACACTTCCATGAGATGTTGGTTTATGGTTGGTGTTATTTCTCTTGGACGGTTCGGCTAGCAAGAATAAACAGGGGTGACAGAAATTATTGGAGTCGTTGTGTGAACGTCAGGGAAAGGACTGGTGTAAATTACAATGTGAATTTGATTTTCCCATGGTCTTCATCCAAAGTCCACCCATCTTTGATATTTTTGTATTGAGCAACCATCTGCGGGATAAAAAGCCCCCCAGTTGATTTACAAATTCCGGTGATAAGTATGTATAAGTATAAATCGAAGTAATTGCAAATGTGCTGAAGTCAGTCAAACAAGACGTGATCACTTATTTTCTTCGCAAATATTCCGTGGAACAGTTCGTACAATCGCCTGCTTCCGCAACCACGACTTTTCTCTTTATCCTTGGCAGTTCATTGGTATACATAATATTGTGTCAAATTCTTTTCCGTAATCCTTCATTTGCACGTCTTGGAGGAAGTTCTAACGTCTAGAATGGAACGTTGTGTATTCTGAGTTTGAGCTGGCTGAGTGTTAAATCCTGTCAGTTGGCGCTGTGATCCCCGACAGCAAGCGCCGCTCTCCTCCCTGTCCTCTCTGAGTCACTGTACCATATTCTCTGACCGGCCAGTGGACTGTTGGCTTGACTTCTTTGGGATTAAGCTCCCCAGGAGTGGAGTGAATGAAAGGCAAGAGCGTGATTGTGGTGCATTTTTCACATGAACAGTGCAATGGGATAGTCAGTTAAACTAAACAGCTGTTGAGTGGAATGGGCTTCACTGAGAGTGTATTGTACAAGTGGACATCTGGCCTGCATTGGGGTACTAGCAAAAATGTTAAACTAAGCGTTCGTAACTGCGAGAGCAAATGCGTCTCCGAACGAATGCACTTCCAAATGAGGATCAGAGAGAATGTCATAAATGAAAATCGATGTGAGGATTCATATGGCTGAATCGCTTCAATGGGGGTGGCCAGATTGCATGATTTACAGCTACACTGACTTTTTACGCAGTGTCTGGTACCACACGTACGACTATTTAATAGTTTAAAGGAAAAGTTGTCGTTCCAAGCACATAAATGTTATTTTGTCTGTGGAACGAAAAGGTTTGAATGCAGATTTTTCCACGCAGGGCCTAAAACTAACATTTTACCACACTTGCCAATAAATAATAAATAAATGTTAATATTTTTTATCAGCCATAAAACTGTTTGTGCATTATTTCATTAAAAAACAGGCAGAATAAATTGGTTAAACACATCTAATTGCAATTTTTGTTATTGTTATTATTATTATTATTTAATCAAATTATCATAATTAAATCAATACGGAAATATCATTATAATAATATAGAACTGTAAAGCATTTCATAATAATTTTAATTTGAATAAATGATAATAATAAAATATTTAAATAATAATATAATACTAATGATATTAATAATAATAATTATTATTAATATATTATATTACAACAGTACAGTTAGAATACTAATATGATGTTAAACCATAGAGCTTTTATTTTGGTGGAAAACCGCAGGGAAACTGTTTTGAAATGTTTCTCTCTTGTTTACAACTGATTTCTAAACCATTCTCTTTACAAGCTTGGGAAGATGTTGGGTGCATGTTGCATTTTCAAAATGCAAATCGCAGCACATTCTTTGCGATTTGATAATTGCGTTAAACAATATCAGTTCCCTGGCATTGTTAGAATTCATTAAAAATGTATCAGCCAACTGGCTAGTAACACTGTTTCATATGCCAATGCTGATTTTTCCTTGCATTTGGTGCTTGCCGAATGTTAATTTTAGGTCCTGATTCCACGTCTTTATAAAGTCATGCATTAGCTTTGTGTAATGAACAATCTATAACTGAAGTCATTTTTTTTTTTCTGTCAGATGAATCATGGAGGTCGTTATGCAGCTTTTGGTGCAAGTTGGACATCAATAACATCAAGCATCATTGTCTCTTGTCTTGTGACCAAAAATCATGGTGTTAAAAATGCGGTAAACCCACAAAAATATGATATGTTTTCAAAATACTTTAAAAAAAAAATTGTTTTCCTGTTGTGTTCCTTAGAAAAAACAACAGCATGCAGGTTTGGAATGACATGGGTGAACTATTTCTTTGTTACAGTAACCATTTTACCAGTTTCCTTCATCCTTATCAAGATTGTTATAATATTGTGTACATTATCATATTGATTATTGACTGATATTAGAGCTTTTTTTTTTAAACTGATCACTTATTGGAAAACTGCATGCTCATTTCCACTCTTTTTATATGTGGATTACGTTTGCCATCATCTAAGGCTCATTAAAATTGAAAAATAAATAAATAATTTAACACTAGTATATTTAATCTTCAGCAAATAACTATTGTTTTTATGTTGAAGATGTGTAATGTTGTGATGCCTAAATTAACCTTGTATTATTTATTTTTATTTATTTAAATAAAATGGTTTACAGTTTTAATATCTGCCATTTATTGATTATCGGCCTTAACATGACCAAAATAATCAGCTCATCATGTTGAAGAGAATAGTAATATTGATGGTAATTATTATCTACTCAATACTGAAAACAATTATTGTAGTTTAGTAGTAGCTTTAAAAAATAATATAAAACTGACTGGTTTACTCAAAATGTGTGTATGTTTTGATCATTCAAGTATCACATTGCTCTGTTTTATTCTGTTTAGGGTTGCAAAGGGGTGAAACATTTCCGGTAAATTTCCGGAAACTTTCCAAAAATCCCTGGAATATTCCCAAAAATCCTGGAAGGTTCCAAAATTGTTTTTGGAAAGGTCAAAATTTTATATTTCCGAAATTTACTGGAAATTTTCCACCTTTTTGCAACCCTAATTCTGTTGCATTTGATACTTTTTTTGTGATCACATTTTTTATTGTTTCAAAACTCAAGCATATATACGAAACAGACCCAAAGTCACAAATCCGATGAACTATATACAACAGATGCCATGAAAACTGTCCACCTTAGATAGAGGAGGAGGAGCATTTGATACTTTTTATTGCAGTTAGTTGCGAGTCGAGTCTCCCGTACAGAGCACTATTTGTATGCTATCTGTGTGCAGCCTTCTATATCGTTCACTTATGAACGAAGGTGCAATCTCAGTTAGGATGCTGCCATAGAAGTCAGGAGGCACCTCACTAGGTTTTGGAACAGACCCAATATTGTAGAATTATGAACAAATACAAGTAGGCCTATTCTAGATCAACTAACCTTCTACTTTTAGTGAGCCTGTAAGGCTGAACAGTCTGTCAGACACAGATCGGTGTATGTTGTGTACACTGGCAATGAAATTCCTTGTATGATTTGCCTAGCTGTGCTTCTTTTGATCATTGATTTGGTGTCCAGGTATATCACAAGTCTATAGTGCAGTTTTATAAGGAGAACATTTCTGACTTGTTTCCAGTACTCAACTGCACTGTCAGAAAAATGGGCAAAAATTGTACCTTTAGGGATACAACAGCTTGTCACTGCGGCAGTACCCTCAAAAGGACACCTTTGTACCCTCTTTACTCCTAAAGGGTTCATAATAGTACCATAAGAGTACATATTACTACCTTATGATTACATATTACTACTCTAAGTTACTAATATGCACTCTTTAGGGGTAAAGAAGGTATAAAGGTGTCCCTTTGAGGGTACTGCCCCAGTGACAAGCTGTTTTATGCCTAAAGGTACAATTTTTGCCCAGTTTTCTGACAGAGTGTATTGCATTTAAAACTTAGATGTTTGTCAGAGCTGTGGTCTAGGGTTTAGCACACATGCTCACACAAGCACATCAAGCTGTGGTGCTCGTTTGGGAAACCAAGATTCAGGCCCATTTTGCATCACATTCCCATTTCTCCTATTTGGACCGAACTAGAGAAGGTCAGATAAATATGTGCTTCGCAGTATTTTGTGATTATAATCCTGTCAGAATCAAACACGTCTATCTTCTTGCTCAATGTTAGACCCCTAGAGTCAAGGTATGCATTCACCTTGAGAACTTCATCTTTGTTTCCAAATGCAATGACTTCCGTTTTCTCCTTGTTTAACTGAAGAAAAGTTTGGCACATCCAACTGTTAATTTCATCAATGCATTGGCAGAGGGAGTCAATGGGGCTGTAGTCATTTGGTTAAAAGTTGAAGCTAACTTGAGAGTCCTTTCAGAAATCTAATCCGTCTAGATAGGAATTTCTGTGATCGCAGTGTTGACACTTCTCCTTATTCATTTAGACATTTGTTGAATGCTGTAACTAAAGCTAAATTTCTCTTTACAGTGCCTAGTACCCCTTGATTGTGGATTTAGGGCTTTTCCCTTATGCTTTTGGCAATATAAAAAGAAAATTAAATCAATAATCAAGTGTCTGTCCATGGACTGCTCAGCAAGGGTCGGTTCACAAGACAGAATATCAAAAGGGAGAATCAGAGTTTCACAGATGAGGTAAAAACATCTCCTGATGCATTGTGATACAGAATAATTTATGCCTTTTGACTTGTGGGAGGACATTTATAAGTCCACATAGCCCCCAAACTTCCTGCCCTCCTCTGAGGGTGAGGAAGGAGGAAACTGTACTCTGAAAGTAAACTTTGTGTGTCTACACGGTTCCATAAATGTCACTACACATGTGCTGGAAGGTTTTCTGATATGCCCCTTTTGATATGCCTCCAGCGGTCATGGATGCTTTGCTCCGAATCTGTACTTGTCCTCAAGCCATCACCTCAACTTCCTCTCGGTCAGACCTTCCAGAATAGGAGGGTCTTTCTTTAATGGTCCTGGATGATGGTGTGGACCTGCACAGTTGTGCACGTCTTCATGTGATGAGCTGCAGGTGGAGATATTCAACTGAGGATCATCGTCCTGGCTGCATCCGTAACCTAAAGCAGCTGCCCAGTCAGTCAGTGACTTCTCAGGCAGCGTTTTTGTATGAGGCACGTCCTATGGATGCTGGTTTCAGACCGACTTCCAAAAATCCATAACGTCATGTCTGATGATCTAAAACAAATCCTAGCACACTGGTTTCTCTTTCAAACACCTTCTCATAAACCAGGAATGTGTGGGAAGGGCTGAGACGATGGAAAGGGAAAAAGGAGCAGCTTTTGGTGTACTTGAAGATGTTAATGAAGGGACGGACAGAGAAGGGGAGCTGATTTATGGAGTGTCCTTCCTGTAACCTGCCCTGCATGGCCATGGGGCCCCTAGAGGTGAGGAGCAGAGGAGAAATAGCCGTCAAAAACATATATCGGCCCGGAGCAGTGGCCCGAGCTTAATGAACTCTCAAATGAGATTCTGGTTGGTCATGAGACTCTTTGCTGGCACAGAATCCTCTCAAATATCCGTGTTCATCTGCTTCTTTGGAGCTCAAACCATCTGTAACAAATGAAGGGCGTTCATAAGACTGCAAAGTGTGAGTCCAATATTTTCACCTCGAATGCAACATCATGAGATTTTCACATGTGAGAAATGAGTCAAAACTCCCCTAGGGTGGAACCTTCTCAACTTTTCTGTGATCCAAATGTTGCGGGATCAGAAGAGGGTTTGTGCTAACATATTGGCAGTATTTTGAAATTTAAAATTTGAATTTGAGACTTATTTCTGGGACAGAGTGTTTCAAGAGTTGAGGGCTGTAGCTATTTTCAACAGCTGTTTCCTCACTCCTTTGAAATAGGTTATTTGCTCAGTAGGCCTCTGGCATTCTTCAAAGTCTGTAATACATTTTTACATAAACACAGAATTCAACTACAGAGAGCTCATGCGTCATGTAGGTGAGTAATGATGTCCACATTGGCACATAAACAAACAAACTTCTATAATAAAAATGAATTTGTTGCTATTTTTATTCACAAAGTTGGTTCACCCACGTATTGCACGCCACTCTGCGATTGCACTGTTACTAAAGAAATCTTGCGAGTTACTTCTTGCTAAAACATATGAAACTTTTTTGCATGAAAATTCAGTCAGAGTTTCACATGCAATTTGTCTGTTCAGACCCATGCATAAAAACTGCAGACAATATAAAAAAAAAAAAAACAATTTTTAATTTCTGACAGTAGGTGGCACTTAAACTAAAGCAGAAATATCCCGGTTACCCGGTACACAAAGACATTTCTTGCACACATTTCTGTTTCTGACACCTGTTTTTCATAAAAGAAGGAAGTCAAACAGTATTTACATGTTTTCAGATTGCTCTTCAAACTTTCGCATTCCTTATGGTGTGTATCAAACAACAACAATACAAGTGAAGTGTACAGACAAACAAGAGACAATTCCGGATTCTTTCTCTGCTATTCACTGTTGTTTAAAAAAAAGAGTAGTCTGTTTGTGAGAACCTCCAAGTCATAGTTTAAAGTAGCATAAAACTTTGGGCACATGACCAAAAGCACAAGTCTTATTGGTTACCCAGCTTTATTCACAGTGCGATGGAAAAGAGATTAGAACATCTCTTTGTAAATCTGTCACTCTGATGGCATGCAAATGTCTGAACAAATGAATTGACAGCCTTTCATTCAAATTCAAATGTTTATTGCACAGAAATTCTGTCTTAGTTTGACATTATACCCCTGGCTATTAAAGGAGTACCTAAAGTGAATTTTTCATGTTCAGACTGAGACTCTGAATGTGCTAATACAGAGTATTGCTAATTAGTATAAACATGAGGTCAAGATGTTGGCTATGATAAGCAATTATCACACATGATAAATCACATAATTGTTCTTATGCAAGGCCATCTGTGTTCAGAAAGGCGAGTGTTTGGTTGTTCATGGGAACTGTCCCAGAATGACCTTTACTGGACACTCCCCTGCCATCGCTTGTTGTTTTCACAATTGCTTCACAAGGCACCTGGGAATCATTTGCATTTGTCAGCAAACATCTTTGAAACCTTTTTGTCTTATTCTTTCCCCACCGATCTTTTTCAGGTATCAAAACAACTGGATTGCTTTGGGGGGGATTTTTAGATTTTGTCTCATGAATTCAGCTCTCAAAGCCCTGTAGCTGACGTATTTTGTAAACTTTACACTGCATTTATATGAGATCAGAGAGTTGCTCTGGCAGTTGGTCTTAATTTACGTCTGGCTGTCTATGTAGGGTGGTACACAATTAGTGACATTTCAGGTTTTAGAACAGTCTTAGCTCGTCTGTGTTGTTTACAGCTGTTACTCACTAAACCTTTGGTGTGGTTCATGGTGGTCTTCTTTATACGTGTTTTCTTTCAGTATTACGTTGTAAAGGGATGATGATACTTTACTACTGTAATGTGCTGCAGGTGTAATCTGTTTTTCTGTCTATAGAGGTCATCTTTGCTCTGGATACCAGCTCTGTCAGAGAATCATCAGAGATATGAGCCATTGACTTATTTAGGTGGATTTTATTCAGGCACTGTACAGACAGTGTGCTTTTTTGTGGGGTAAAGATCTTTACAGCTTTATCTTTTTTTGAAGAGCTAATTTTTCTGCTGGTTACCAATATGCCTTTCTGCTGAATGAAATTGACTTGACTTGAGGCCTTTAAGCAAAATGGAAAAGGAAAAGTTCACCCCAAAATTTACATGAAGACTATTTTCCATGCTATTTTCATGCATTTTTCAATGACAGAGGACTAAAGTTGTCCATATAAACTCAGGAACTGAATCAGTCCGATTTGTGAATTAATAATTGTAAACTGGACGTTGCCATCCTAGCTGGCTTTTGGACATTTTTTCCTCCCATGTCATGAATATACAAAAACTATAGAGTTTTCACTCGATAATGGCTTATTAAATCTCAATCACAAAGTGTATGGCTTCAGAAGATATGGAATATATATGAAAAAGTCATATAAACCATTTCTTCTGAACTTTTTTTTTGCTTAAAACTGGAAGCCAGAAATTCTGATGTTTTTTGAACATCGTGAAGATTAGTATTTTCAGTTGGGATGAGCTGTTTCTTTAAGACAATACTGGTGCCTAGGATGCCAATCAAAAGCAAAGCTGTCTGAGAACCTTTAGAATCCGCTCTGGCTTTTTCCAAAGAATGAGCAAACAGACACACTTTGATTCTTCATCTATTCACAATTAGTGAGAATGAGTGTAATGAGTGTGCCGGCAGCCCATCCACATTCTTTACATTTCAACACAATATTGATTTTCCCACAGGCAAGAAGGATTCCTATCAGCCTCGGGAGGGAGATTTCCCATCATGTTTTTTGTGCCGTTCAGTGCTGTGATAATGATTGGCAGTTCAGTTTGTTGCTCAGAACAGTCTGTCGGTCAGTCTCTGGCCAGCTCTTGAACACTGCACACTGTGTGGCCATTGTTTGCGAATTATTCTCAGTCAAACACAATGAGCTTGCAGTGATGCATTTTGACCTCCAATTTAACAATTTAATTTGAATTTGAGATTCCAAACCCATGAGCTTGTGGCATGATAATACCATTCATTTCTTTGGATAAAAAAAAAATCATGGCCGATATTTGACATGATTTCTGATATTGGTTTGGAAAATCGATAAAATGTCATCCTAGAAAACACACCCTACAGTTTCCCAAAATTCATGTCTCTCGTAATTGAAAAACATGTCAAAACATAGTTAATCACAGCATGGCTTAAATAAAATGCTTCCTTACACCAAATACTCATTCTTGGCCCATATGATATTTGTTAAGATGGACGAAAATCTGCCTGTCAATATCAAATATGTTTAGAACCCATAGGGAGTTCTGGTTTTGGCAGCGTGCAACTGTTTTAATGTAATTCATGGAGTTACAGAAACATTTTGTGGTTTTGAACTAAATGAAAGAAAGAAGAAACTCAGTGCATAGAGATTTATTGACTGTTTGAGTTTGACAAATGTATGATCCGTGGGTTTCTTGTACTGTAGGGTCATTTTTTATTTATTTTTTGTTTTTTTCCAGACTGAAAGTGCACTCTTCACTAAACTATAAAGATGTTAGCTGCTAAAGCTGTGATCATATTGGTACATTGTGACAAAGCTACACTCTGGAAAACATATTACAGGTCCCACTCAGTATAAAATTGAAGTAAACCAGATGCTAGTGTTGAGTCACATCATAAAATTATTAGCAAACTTTCTAACACAGAACTTTCAAGCTAAAAATATATCTTTAACAGTAAACGAGATCATTCTAGTAAGTTTGTAACCCTTATCTGGAGTATTTATAAGAGTTTCCTGATTTTTGCATATCTGTTTTTTTTGTCTCTTTTCTTGTCCTTGTCTGTACACTGCACCATGCTTCCGCTGTCCCAAATGTTTGTGGTCTGACGGATGAATCTTACACGAGCTCCAAGCACTTAAAAGCTTGTCACGTGTTCCAGCCGCCTCCCGTGGAAACACGGCAAAGACGGTTACGAGTGACTCAGTCCAATTCCCCTGTCTAGTCTCATTGGGCAGAACATCCAAAATAACAGTCCCAATATACATTGACATTCACAAGTTTGGGATCAGTAAGATTTTAATGTTTTTTAAAGAAGTTTCTTATGCTCATCAAGGCTGCATTTATTTGATGGAAAAAAACTGTGATATTGTGAAATATTATTACAATTTAAAATAATGGTTTTCTATTTTAGTATACTTTAAAATATAATTTATTCCTGTGATGCAAAGCTGAATTTTCATCAGTCATTATTCCAGTCTTCATTGTCACATGATCCTTCAGAAAACATTCTGATTTATGAACAATATGCTGATTTATTATCAATGTTGGAAACAGTTTTGATTACACCAAATACACAAAATAATGTTCTTTTTAGCAGCATCATATGACCCCTTTAATATTTTTTGGAACCCGGTATCCTTTTTTTTTTCAAGGATTCTTTGATGAATAAAAAGTTAAAAAGATAAAAAGAAGTTAAACAGCATTTATTCAAAATGGAAAACTTTTCTAAAAATATAAGTCTTTACAATCACTTATTATTAACACATCGTTGCTGAAAAAAATATATAAAAAAAGAAAAAAATTACCGTCTCCAAATTTTGAATGGTAGTGTATATTGTTACAAAATGTTTCAATTTTAAATAAATGCTTTTCTTTCTTTTTTTTAAACTTTCTATTCTATTAATATTAAGCAGCAAAACTGTTTCCAACATTGATAATAAATCAGCATATTAGAATGATTTCTGAAAGATCATGTGACACTAAAGACTGGAGTAATGATGCTGAAAATTCAGCTTTGATCACAGGAATAAATTACATTTTAAAGTATATTAAAGTAGAAAACCAAGCATTTTTGAAGAATGCTGATTGGTTGATTTTAAATATCAGCCACTGGTTTATATGAATACCAAATGTAAATAGAACTGTCGTTGATCATTAGCATTCGTCTAAAACGCTGTTGCAGAATTTTTGTCTGTCCACTAACTTAGGCACAATTATTAATAATTATTAATATTTATTATTAATAAATGATTAATCATCAACCCTTAAAAATGTTACTCTAAATACATAATCAATTAAATATGTGTGTGTTACATGTGTGCGTGTTGTTACATTGCCTAAGAAACGTGCCACGTGAACCTGAAACCAGTTTATTTATGCATGACCGGTTAGTCATTCAGGCAAACCACCAACTAGTAGTTTTGCCCATCCCTGTTGTCTTTCCTGACAGACTAATAAAAACCTGTGCACCTTGAAGTTGCTTAGCTGCCGGCCAATCTGATTGGAGCTAGTGATTTTAGCCACATTTCGCCATTTTTGTGTTCAGTGTCCATCAAATGGTCAGTGAACAGACTGTGGATGGTCTCGTGGGTATCCTTAGGCTAAGACTAGATACCTGGTAATGTGGGAAAATCCAAAATCACATAATAAAGGGGGATTGTAAATTTCCAAGAGGGCCTCTTCAACAGTTGAAATTGATACAAGTTCAGATTAAATATTTAGTATATAGTTATATAGATAGATCATATTTTTGTGTTATTGATTGACGAATGAAGACAACGTCACAGGGCTGTTTACCTAAACTCGAACTTCTCAGGACAGTATGTTCATGCTCTAATTATCTTATTTAGTTATCTGCCTTCATGCTTTGATGGCCACCTGCTATGTAGAGGCCTGGTCCGGTAAGGGGCCATTTACACACCACATCTTCTTACGTCCAACTCTGCTGTTTATTGTAATACAGTTAATTGTATTTCTATGTAAACATGCACTAGATGGACGTCGTTGACCTATGCAACTCATCTTGTTCTTTTTTCAGCATCTCACACCACGAACGCTGCCTGTTTAAAAATGTGTTCTGTTTGTGAACACATCCTGTGTGTATGACTCCACTCATTATGTCTCATCAGACCAGCATCTGTAACATCAGGAACTTTGGCAGCTTGGCTTGCATAAAATTCAAAAACCTGTGCAATCCTTTGAGTGTCGTGTGCCTCTTGTCTTGCGTCTTTGCTCAGCGGCAGAGTTTAAAGAGAGCTTCATTTTTGATCTACCTCAGAAACCACCTGATGGTAAACCAAACCAAAAAACTAAAGTCTTTGCTGTAAGAGGTGTGGCACTGTTGTCTTTTGTTTCTTTTGTTATGATGTTCTTTTTACAGCTGACCAACAATTTCAAGGTAAATTTCTAGGGATGTTGCATCATATTGTAAACAATGCCTTGCTTTTCTTAACACAGATTTCATAGACCACAAATATGCTTTGAAGGACGCCGAACAAATAAGTTTTTAAAGCATCTCAGACAATGGATTCATCATCTGGCAAATCTTAACTGCAGATGTACCCTAAGTTAATTTTACTCAAATTTTCCTTTACGAGTTTTTGCATTCACACATGGAATAAAGAAAAATCAACAAAATAAACAATACTTTTTGTATTCTTACATTTATTCATTTACACAAAGATGCTGTTAACTTTGCCGGAGGACTACACTGTTGGAAAGATTGAGAGAGGCGGGGCATAGAGGACCTACAATAATGTACAGTATTTGAAAAAATAATGTTTTTTTGAACATTAAAGCATGTCAACATATTCTGTTATACCAAATACACAAAATAATGATCTTTAAAATAGCATCATATGACCCCTTTATGTGAATTTCCATGCTGCTCCAAGCTGGTTTATAGTCTAAATTGTCTTGACTTAATTTAGCATTTTAAGCTCTGATGAACAGAAACCAAGTCTAATGTCAAAGAGAAAGCAGATCTCTAAATAATTCAAAATATTTACGATCCAGTTCCAAAATAACTGATTTCATAAGTATTCACCCCCGACACACCTAAATCATCACTGATGCAGCCAATTGCTTTTAAAAGTCACATAAATAGTTTGCCTGTGTGTACTCAAGAGGTTTCAATTGATTGTAGTATAAATACACATCTATCTGGAAGGTCCAACTTCTGGTGAGTCAGTGTTATGGCAGAACTTACACCATATCCCTTGGAGTACAGTTAAATCAATAATTAACAAATGGAAAGAGTATGTTCACAGCTGTAAATCTACCTAGCGAGGGCCGTCCTCAAAAAGCAGGATGGTGGAGGCCACCAGGACACCAATGAAGCGGTTACATGACTGAAGAGAATGAGCATGCAACAGTGTTGCCCAGTTCACCCGTCACAAGTTTATGGCAAAGCAGCAAAGAGAAAGCCACTGTTGCCATATGAGAGCTCGCCTACAGTTTTCCAGAGGGCATGTGGTGGACTCTGAAGCCATCTGGAAGAGGGTTTTATGATCCGATGAGACCACAATTGAGCTTTTTGGCCATCAAAGCAAATGCCATGTTTGGCATAAGTTAAACATTGTGCATCGTCAGAGAAAAAATATTCCTGCTGTAATTCCTGGTGGTGGCAGCATCATGCCGTAGGTACGCCAGCAGGCCAGAAAGGGTGAAGCGTATGCAGAAAAATTAGAGGAAAACCCAATGGAGTCTGCAAGACACCTATGACTTGGGAGAAAATTTGTTCCCCTTCAGGAACTCGAGCTGCGTCGAGAATCGCTTTGGGAACGCCCCTGCGTGACCACGTTCTGAAGCACGTGTAAAATCTGCACAATGGAGCAGCGAGATGTCACGAGTGGGGTGACGTGAGCACCAGGAAGTATAAAAGCGCATCCGGCAGAGCGCAAGTTAGCTTCTGCTCTTCAGTAGCGCTCTGTGCATGTGTCAGTCCTATTTATTGTTGTCTGTCAGCCCAAGCATATCAATCATGTCAAAAGCAAAGTCTAAGTCTATGGCGAGCGAACGGCATTACAGACGTTGTGTTCCTCCCTGCCCACGATATCTGGCGGCAGGGGATACACACGATCTGTGTGTTGTTTGTTTGTTTGCCTGGTCGTGTTTGATGAGAGTGGCCAGGCTCGCGATCCCGCTGGCAGCGGACCCGCTGTTGCTGCGGCACAGTGTAGACTGTTGTCATGGGGATCGCAAGTGGATTTAGCGGAGGGATCTGAGACGGGCTCGTCCTTTTCTCGGTCCTCACCCGCTAGATCC
>NW_015670976.1:254877-266151 GCF_001515625.1 Sinocyclocheilus rhinocerous | reverse complement strand
GTGGACTCGCCACCGCAGTCTCTCACGTATGAGGAGCTCGTGGAGGTTGTGACTCATGCTGTAGCCAAATTAAATATCGATTGGTCAGCCGAGAAACAGGACGCTCGTCCTACAAGTAAATTAGATGAGCGTTTCCTGAGAGCTAGATCACAGCCTTTTCAAGCAGATAGTATCTCAAATCCAGTCTGAGGACTGGTTTGTTACGTTAGATCTCAAAGACGCTTAGTTCCATGTTTCCATCCTTCC
This sequence comes from Sinocyclocheilus rhinocerous, assembly GCF_001515625.1. Taxonomy (NCBI): domain Eukaryota; kingdom Metazoa; phylum Chordata; class Actinopteri; order Cypriniformes; family Cyprinidae; genus Sinocyclocheilus; species Sinocyclocheilus rhinocerous. Next base: position 265,905 of record NW_015670976.1, on the reverse strand, counting down.
TCAACGCTGGAAGTTCCTGAGGCTTGCTTTCGGGGGCGAAGCATACCAATATCGAGTTCTTCCCTTTGGCCTGTCACTCTCACCCTGCACTTTCACGAAGTGTGTGGATGCTGCTCTGGCTCCTCTGTGACTCCAGGGCATCTGTGTACTGAATTACATAGTCGATTGGCTCATATTTTATCGGAGCCGATGGGGGCTGGGCACCGTGGTACAGACGTGGCCGAGGCTTCGTCTGTACGCTTTTCCCACGATCGTTCTGCTCCCGGGAGTTCTGGAGAGAGTACGCCGGGATGGGGTCCGCCTGTTGCTAGTAGCTCCGTTCTGGCCGGCCCGAGTATGGTTCTCGGACCTGGTGTCCATCCTTGACGGCTCTCCGCTGGAGATTCCGATCAGGAGGGACCTCCTCTCTCAGGCGGGGGGCACCATTCTTCACCCCCGCCCGGAGTTATGGAAGTTGTGGGTGTGGCCCCTGAGGGGGCACAGCTCCTAGCATCTGGTCTCTCAACTGCGGCGGGCTGGTGCTCTCCGCACACTTTTGTCCACTTCTAGCCTCTTCTGGCATCTACCCCAGGTTCCCAAGTTCTCTCTTCGTGATGTGCTCATGAGATACAGACACAGGCAGGGACTTGGTAGTATGGTGCAGTGGGTATTTTCGTTCCCAAAGCGATTCTCGACGCAGCTCGAGTTCCTGAAGGGGAACGTCTCTAGGTTATGTATGTAACCATGGTCCCCCGAGGGAACGAGACGCTGCGTCTCTTTGCCATACTCCCTGCATCCCTGCAGGCGCTACTTCATCGAAGCTAACTTGCGCTCTGCCGGATGCGCTTTTATACTTCCTGGTGCTCACGTCACCCGACTTGTGACGTCTAGCTGCTCCATTGGGCTGATTTTACACGTGCTTCAGAACACGGTAACGCAGGGGCGTTCCCAAAGCGATTCTCGATGCAGTGTCTCGTTCCCTCGGGGAACCATGGTTACATACGTAACCTAGAAACGTTTTCCAGAAAGACAATGACTCCAAGTATAAAGCCCAAGCCCAAGGAATGGCTTAAAAACAATGCTAATGTCCTTGAGTGGCCAAGTCAGATCTCAATCCAATTGAGAATTTGTGGGTGGACTTGAAAAAGGCTGTTAACTCACATTCTCCATGCAACCTAACTGAATTGGAGCAGTTCTGCAAAGATGAATGGGGACTGCAGTGGCCAGATGTGCAAAGCTGATAGAGACCTACAGACTCAAGGCTGGAACTGCTGCCAAAGGAGCATCTACTAAATGCTGACTTGAAGTGGGGAAATATGTGTAAGCAGATACGTAAACAGATGTTTTGTGTTTGACTGTAATTTATTTTCATTTGTAGAAAATAGTTTTGACTTGAAAGAATATTGTTTCGTTGATCATTGTCAATCCTTTGGAGAAAAAATCGAAACTTCTAACTTTAAATGAGGTGAATGCTATTTGTAGGCACTGACATAACAGTTACAATATGATTGCTTAAAACTAGGCTGACAAATGAATATGTAAAAATTTGTATTATATGAAAAATATTGGTAAATGACACACACAAGCATATAAATACACATATATATTTATAGTTTGATACCATCTGAAAAACATGAAGCTCATGGCATGAGACACTGAAAAACAGTAAAATGGTGTCACACGATCCTTCAGAAATCATTCTAATATGCTGATTTGATGCTCAAGAAATTATTGGAAACACTTTTTAACATTATAAATATCTTAAATATCACTTTTGATTAATTGAATGTGTTCTTGCTGTATAAAAGTATAATTTTTTTAAAGAATTTGGACTGTTTCCAAACTTTTGAGCAGTAGTGTTCTATTTTTTCAAAGAATTATGAGCATAGTTGATTGACAGCCCTACATTACACCTCTTGTAGGTGAAAGTGGACCATCCTGAGTCCGCGGAAAGATCTGCCTCAAAAAGAGTTTTCCCCTGTATCTGGGTCAGTCTCCTGTCCTGAGCTCACCTCCACAGCTCGCTGTGCATTTGCATTCTCAAACAGAATCCAGCGCAGAATGTATGTGAGCGAAACTGTGTGTCAGCGAGTTCTGGATTTAATGTGATTTGCATTAGTGTTTGACTTGTTGCTGACAAACCTGTTGTTCAAAATGACATATAGAAAGCTTCAAGTGGCCTTTTCATGACATCTTGAACTTTTGAGATAATGTGATGTACGTGGTAAACATATTGTAACTTTCAGACCTCAAAACATTCTTTCCAGTCCAAAAAGAGCATTTATCGAATCCAAGTTGAAAATATGACCTGTTCTGAACTTTGTGAGACAAATGAATCAAAATATGACCGTACAAATTTATACATATGACTTCTGTTTGGGGGTAAGAAACTTGGCTGCATGGCCCAGTCTTGGTGAGGTAATGAGAGGAAAACAGGATATAGATGCTATTATTCCTAAATGCCAGAAGAACTAACAAGAGTAAAATGAGGTAAAGGCTACCAAACTGGTGTAGCATCTGCCATTCTGTGTCTTTCTTTCTGAAAGATCACAATGTTAGGACATTTCTTAAAACAAAACAAAAAAACAGACTGTTTAATTGTACGGTTCAAAGGAAGGTTTCAAATCTCAAACTGAAATACAGTATGTTTGTTTGCTACATGAAAACCTAACTAACATTTTTAAGTTGATCTCTGGGAAAATAATTATATAACAACAAAATGTGCAATGTACAAAATGTACCCCTTACGATATCATCTTATCATGCCACAGTGTGACCCAATCCAAACTGTCATCTGTGTAAAAGAGAAATGCAATCTGACATCAAAATCAAAACATCAAACATCAAGTGCTGCATATGGATTTTTTCACAGAGGTATCGATATCTCAAGCCTTAGGTGTCCTCCGTAAGCAGGTGGTAAGACTTCTTGTCTAGGCTGTTACACAATATGTCTCGAGCGATTACGACGTGAGTGAAGTAATTTTGTTTGAATATTATATTTTCAATTGCTTTAGTCTGTTCTTTGTTTGAAGCAGCATGCTGTGTTCAATTTTGTCAGAACTTTGTGTGCTTTATTAGCATGTGTAATTCCCTGTACCGATGGGATAATTTTGGGGCTGTCAAGGTAAATTTATCATGTGAAATGTGCAACATTTACTCTGCATTAATGGAAACAGAGGCTTTGTTTGCAATGAACGTCAATAATCTGTCAGCATAGCTCAAATAAGACTGTTAGAGCATGTAAAATTGTGTGAAATTACAAGTATTCGGTTACCCAATTAAGGTTGTATTTAGCATAATAAAATCAATGAATTTCTTGTGTTAATTGACTTTTAACTTTACTAGAGTAGTGAGCAAACAGGAAAACAAAAGGAAAGTTTCGTTTCACGTTGTTACTTTTGTTTTAGCTTTCGTTTCACTTTAGTTTGTTTGGTAACACTTTACAATAAGGTTCACTAGTTAACATTAGTTAACTGCTTTAGTTAACATGAACTAAGCATGAACAATACTTCTACAGCATTTATTAATCTGAGTTAATGTCAATTTCAACCTTTACTAATGCATTATTAAAATCAAAAGTTGTGCTTGTTACCATTAGTTAATGCGCTGTGAATTAACATGAACTATGAACAACTGTATTTTCATTAAGTAACATATCCGCTGAAGTAACATGGCAGACGCATCGCGAATGAAATGTTTCTCTAAACCTTATTTTTCATAACAATAATATGGTAGTCCAGCAATTCCATCTGGTAAAGACATAAATACACAGAGACAAGCAATATTAACTTCTCCATTGTTGTTCAGTTCAGTCGTAGTACAAGCAGGGTGTGACAGTTGGTCGGTTTTAGTCCCGCCCCTCCTTCACTGTGATTTGTCAGCTAACTGAAAAGTGACAGGGATGAGCGCTGTATTTTACCAAAGAATACCCAAGACGTGTCACTAGTATAGTTTTGAATGGGGGAAAAAATGCAATGCTCATTATGGCCACTCTATCGAAGGAAACCCCGCCTTCTGAGTAAAAGAGCCAGTGGCTAATCTGTAAAGTCATCGCGTCACTGCAACTGCCGTTAGAAGTCCTGGTTGCTATAGAAACAGTCGGCGTTCTGAGACGTGCGCTCAGGACTGTGCATGCGCATTGGCAGTTCTAGCCTGAAAGCTTTTTTTAACACTATTGGAGCATAAGAAATAACATTTATGAGACAGTTATTGTCAGATTTCATTGGTGATTTAAAATATGAAATTTAATCATCAGCTTGGCGAAGAGTTTTGGAGAATTTGATGTTTCCCCATTCAAAGAGATAGGAGCTGCACTTGCATGCTTGAGAGGTGTTTCAAAGATGGTTGCCGAGTGACATGACTTGCTTTAAAGGGACTTTGGTTTTACCCAAAGTTGAACATTCTTCAACTTTCGGTGCCGAGAAAAAACACCTGAGCGTTCAGTGCTCAGCGTAAAAAAAAAACGCTCAGCGCTTGGCACGCTCCTGGCGTTTTATAAAAGTGGCGCTCCCATTGAATAAAATTTTTAAAATACGCTAGCCTCGGGAAAAAAACACTTTGGTAGAAACAGGGCCTTAAAGTGTTCCCTTTAGTTGCTAGGGCATTGTCAAGGTATTGGGTTTTGAATGGTTTTTAGTATGTTGGTGTGTGGATTCTATGGTGTTCTGGGTGGTTGCTAAGGTGTTGCGAGGATGTCTTAGATCACTGATTCTGGCTCCCTCTAGTGGTACGCAGAGGAATCACTGACTTAAATATTAATTAATTGTTAAAACAGTGTTTCCCAGCCACTGTTGTCAGGTGTAAAAAAAAAACGCTCAGCGCTTGGCACGCTCCTGGCGTTTTATAAAAGTGGCGCTCCCATTGAATAAAATTTTTAAAATACGCTAGCCTCGGGAAAAAAACACTTTGGTAGAAACAGGGCCTTAAAGTGTTCCCTTTAGTTGCTAGGGCATTGTCAAGGTATTGGGTTTTGAATGGTTTTTAGTATGTTGGTGTGTGGATTCTATGGTGTTCTGGGTGGTTGCTAAGGTGTTGCGAGGATGTCTTAGATCACTGATTCTGGCTCCCTCTAGTGGTACGCAGAGGAATCACTGACTTAAATATTAATTAATTGTTAAAACAGTGTTTCCCAGCCACTGTTGTCAGGTGTGCCATGGAAAATTATCAAAAACTTCCTTATCTCTATTATATTTTGTTATTATTTTAAATCAGTGCTATTGGACATTATATCGGTTTGTGGGTTTTACAAATATTTAACCAATGAAAGCATTCAAAAGAGCTTGTGACTAAACCTCGTAACGCCATTGGATCCTCAAATTGTCAGTCAAACCTCATAACTCCACCCCGCCTCCATTCAGAATGAAGCACCATGACACGCAGTTTGAAGACAGATGTCTACTTCTTCGCAATGCAAGGGTAAAAAAAGAACTGATGTTTGAATAAGTACAGCGTTTCCTTTACTCAAGAAACGCTGTCTATAAAGGCTAATGTTTTTCTGTGTATAAAGAGCAGAGAAGAGTCTTAGCATTTGCTGTATAGCTGTAGCCAATTCACTTTTGTACGTTTTAAATATCATAGCTGTTCGTATTTTATATCAAAAGAGATTTTGGCCAAATGTATTAACAACAAGAGAAACTGAGCGTCCATATAGCTACAATAAACTTTATAACCTGCGAACTGGTGAAAATGTGATGCTATTAATTTACTGCCTCAGAGGCGGCCGTTCTAATGATGGACAAAACACAGATCTCGCTCGTCAAAAACCTCATTAACTTCATTTGAATATGATTTTCAGAAAGTGCAAGTGTCTGATCATATATAAAGCCAAAATACCAGCTCTGATGACGCAATGTTTAATTATTGGAAAAATAAAAAATAAGTTTCCCCTTTCTATCTTTTTTTTTTGTAATGCTTAGTGGTGTGCCGTGGGATGTTTTACATATCAAAACTGTGCCGTGGAAGAAAAAAGGTTGGGGAACACTGTTAAAACACTTTTAAAAAGTTTGCCAGGTGGCTAAATGATGCCAGGTTTCTAGACAAGCATCCTTGTTGGTCTTTGAACCACATCTCTGTCAACCAATCAGATCACTCAGATTTTTGGGTCAGTTAATGGGTAGGACTGGGGTTAGGGACAGGTTAGAACTGTGTTTGACAGTTACGTTGTCCCAAGACTAACAAAAGATGCATCCTACTTGGCAAAATCTCTGTTACGGGTGCAGAGAAGAGAATCTCAGCATGTAATTGGAGATTTCAAAGGAACTTTCTTTGAAGTAAATCAAGGCTGCACAGATAGGCACTTAGTGCTGAAGGGGGCTGTTCACTTTCTCCACACAAACATATGGTAGGAACAGAAATGGCCAGAAACGTCATGCACATATAAACGGAGGGCGCATTTGCCAAGTGTAAGCCTATGATAATTCTTTAATTCTATCATATCTATGAAAATTAAATTGAATGATTATTATTGATTTAAAAAGTGTCAGCAGAAATCACACTCCTGTGTCTAAATCTAGTGTCAGTTTCTGCAGGTCCTTAACTGAGTTCGGTCTTGACGTATCCACCCTCATGCCACTTGCAATCTTTTCCTTCAATGGAAAACAAAAAGGGTTATAATTAAAATGTCAAAGCTCCCTTTGAACAAAAAATTAAGGTGATCACGAGCTGTCAATAAATACTTTTTGCAGTAAATAAATTCTTAATACTAAGCTGTTAAAAATTGGTAATGTCTTATTTAATCTATAACACCATAATTATGATTTATGTCTTTCGGATTTAATTATTATAGAATTGTGCAATGAATAATTATATATAATTTTTATATAGTTGAAAAATAATTAAACTGAAAAAAAATAATATATGTGTGTGTGTGTGTGTATAATTTTTATTATATAATTGTATTATTATTATTATAATACAATTTTGTTTATTAAGTTCTGTCGTGAATAAGATATGTAACATACAATAGCATAAAAGATGTTTACATATAGGCCACAAGAGAAAATAGTAGCTGAATTTATATAAAAAATAAAAAAATCCTACAGGTCCCTCAAATTCTCTTGTTTTCCAGCATCTTTTGCATATTTGAACCCTTTCCAGCAGTGACTGTATGATTTTGAGATGCATTTTTTCACACCGATAACAACTAAGGGACTCATACTATTACAAAAGGTTCAAATGCTCACTGATGGGCACAATGTATTAAGAACCAAACATTTATTGAATTTAAAGATTAGGGTAAATTGTACTTATTTTGTCTTCTGGGAAACGTGTAAGTATCTTCTGTAGCTTCTGAAAGGCTAAATTAAAAATATGATATTTAAACAATTACACATCTTCATCCTGTTCAACTCTTAATGCATTCTGGATCATCAGATTGTTTTGTTGCTTGCTCTTCATTGTTTTCCACTTTTTTTTTAAACTATAACTATGTTATACTTATTGTGTTTCCATGTTTGTTGTTCCCTTTGAATGCTTAAAGTTGCTGACTCTAGTGTGTAGTTTTTACTTCTTTTATAGATGTTAACGTTTAAAGTAGGGCTGGGCAAAAAAATGAATGCGATTTTCATGCGAATCTCATCAGTAAAGCCGCTTCTGGTGATTAGTAGTAAATCTCCAGCACGTACTTTCAGATGGAGCGGCATTTACTACACAGAGCCGTAGTTCACTGACAAGCTACACAAAATCGCGTTCAAAATCGCAGGCGATTCATTGCCGATGTTTTACTGACGAGATGCGCATGAAAATCGCATTCGATTTTTTGCACAGCCCTAGTTTAAAGCATAAAAAAAGGTCAAACCACATATTTTAGTTACCGCTTGGACTTCTGAATCCACTGTCATGGGCCAACCAATCCTCATCCAGTGAACCTCTTGTTACAACTCCACTTTCTTTCCAGGCGGTCTATCTCAGTTTAATTTTTTTATCACACTTTCCTATCCCAGTCTGCCTTTCTCTTCGCCAACCACATGGCTGAATAGAAACCCACCTGTGTAAACATCTCTGCTATGGCCTCTTGGACACATTCAGCCATTTTTGTTTTCTTGGGCACGTTGACATGAGGAAGTTCAGCTTGACGGAGGGCTTTCCCTCCCTTTCCCCTGAGCAACATTTGTTTTGTAACCTTTTCTACTTTCAAAATGTACTTGCCTCGTCAGCTTTTGTTACTTTGTAGTCTTTATGGTCATCGTATACCCCAAACGTTGACAGTCATTGGGCATGAGTATGATTTATATCTCAACGCTTTTCTCAGTGCTGATTTAGCAGCATTTTTATAGTCAGATTCCATTTTATGTTGGAGCCAGATTGGCTCAAGTCTACCTGAAACATCTATAGAAGTGCATATGTGGGTCCTTTCATCGTATATGTCATCACTAAAGGATGGATCCCTTCATGAGTTTAGAAGCCCTCCTGGAATTGGCTGATGATGAGAGGCCGTGAATTCTTTTAATACCTGTAAAGTTGGATGTATCTGCAGGATGCAAGTCCAACTAATGCCTTGCTGATAAGTGCATCGTCAAATCACACATGTGCCCAACCGATCCCCCAAAGCTAGAGGGGTTTCCTTTCCATCATTCGGATTGGTCGCGAACTGACTTGAAGTATGCAGTGATATCAAATGATTTTTAGACAGTCATTAATCAAAAGCAGAGCTTCCTTATTCAGCGCACCTTAACACACGTACCTCAGCGTGCTGCTATTACACTGATGCCTCTGCAGACAACTGTCTTCCAGTCGTCTGTAAAGTCCGAGCCTCGTGCCAAGACACACATTCAGTGGCTGGCTCAGATAGAATCATCGCGGTTCCTCCTTTGGTAGTGAGATGTGAGAAGCTGTGAAGCACTTGATCAGGGCTGACGTTGGAGTTCCCGATCGTTCCTCACTCCCGTCTGAGCCCAGCTAAGGTCAACACAGCCGTCTCTGGGCTGTTTGTAATGTCGTTGGGTTTAAAACGGAAGGCCTAAGAAATGTGTGCGGTAAATTGGATGTTTCAACAGTATGGCTTAACCTCATGCGCTTCTCGGGGGCTTTACTCCGACTAGAGCTGTATGTTGCCTGTAGGCCTTTGGAGATGTAGTAGGAAGTATCAGTTGGTGTCTTGGGAAACAGTGGCTGTCTGTCCAGAAAACTCAGCCAGGGCCATTTAATACAAACTCAAGCTTTATATTTGTAAAACTTTGAGAATTTTTATATCTTTTATATTCTTTAGGAACATGTATCAGTCGCGCTTGCTTTGAATTTATTTTAAAAAAAACACTTCCACTTTCCACTGGACAAATATGTAAATCTTCCTCATAGGGTTGGCATCCGTTCAGATGCTGCATTGGAAGAGCTTTATGTCAGTGTGTCTGTGCTTGGCTTTTTATTATTCCAGGCTGTTAGTCTTGCTGACATGACTAATGATACCAAACAAACATGTGTTCTTTATTTCTTATTGTTTTGCTCATAAGTCATGGCAAAGTTAAATACATAAAAGTATCCATCATTACAGCAAATTAAAATATTTCTTTTTATTTCTTTCATGGGTCAGTGACAAAGATTTAAATGTGATTTAAAAAGGATTTAAATGTGCCTGACGTTTCTCAAAATAATTTTTTGTTGGTTTCATAAATAAATACATACATGCATGCATACATACATACACACATACTGTACATAAAAATTATGCTCTTGTCAACGAAAGTTTTGATTTATTGGCTATATAAAAATGTGAAGTGGTAGGTATACCTGTAAAAAAAGTAAAAGAATAAAAGTTTTCTTTAAACCTTAAATACATATGCATTTAACATTTTAATCACACAAATATTGAAAGTATTGTAAAGTGTTCTGTACAATTATCATTAATATTTATATTATGAATATATCTTGAAATTAATATCTTAATTTTTTTCATAGTTTTTTTATGACACGAGAACAAAATACTTTTCTGCATGTTGGTTATACTGTGTTTTTGATGAGCCAGAGAAAAGTTAAATATTAATAGAATTTTACATTTAATTTTAAATAATTATGTTAAATTGCTTATATATGTATAACTTTGATTTTTATTTCACCTTTAGTACTTCAATTTATTTCGGTTAGCTACCAAGATAGCATTTCTAATTTTTTTAAAAGTTTTATTTCAGCTTTATTTAAATTTCAGAAAATTATGTAATATTTTTAGTTTTAAAAACAGCACTTCTTTTACTGAGATTTTTATTTTTATAATATTATGACAGCTCTTTATATGACTTTATATACCCCAAAAAATTAATAAATTAATAAATGAAAATAAAAATGGATAGATAGATAAATATTAGGGATGCCACAATTCTCAATATAATATTGAACCGTTCGGTACGATGCCCACGGTTCAATACGCACTTGTGAATTGCGTTTTTTCCCCCCTCGGTTTTGCATTTAAATAATTTCTGTGTATTTTATTTCTCTCCAAATTGCCTCTGTTTGTGTGCCCGTGAGTTCACGTGATCAGACGAGGAAACGCCTCTCCTCTTATAATGAGCATTTGAAAGAGTAACACATGCCAAACATCTTCCGCTGGAATGAGAAGCATTTCTAAACCTGCTGTCCAACAAAAGAGAATATAACATGTTTTTAATCCATAACATCAGTCGAGTGTTTGAAATGACTTCCTTTTGTGATCTGATGTAGCTTCTTATCACAGAATGAGGCAGAAAATATATTTTGGAAAGTACTGTAATAAAGGCTATGTCGATTAACAATGGATTATAAATAAACCTAATTATTATGAAAATACCAGAGATGGCTTGAAGAAAACAGATAAACCATATATTGTCGCAGTTGAGTGTTTATTGTCTTCATGTTTCATCATTCAAAATGTTTCTATCATCTTTTTTTCAGTTACAGTGATAGCTGATATGCCTTTGTCCATATTAGGGATTTCCTGGAGCGTCATAAGTTCTATTACTTCTGTGATGCATATGTGGAGTTTCAGTGCGAGGGCACCCTCCGGCTTCCAGTATGAATGAAACAGACATTACATGTGTTTATAGCGCTCAATAATGGCCAATCCATCCTATTTTGGGTAAAAAC
>NW_015670976.1:216129-254571 GCF_001515625.1 Sinocyclocheilus rhinocerous | reverse complement strand
TAAAATTTTTTTAGTAAAACAAATTTTAAATTGAAAAAAAAAAAAAAAAAAAGAACCGAACCAAACCGAAAACTGTGGTTAAAAAACCAAGGTATGTTTTGAACTGTGGGCTAACTGTATTGTTGCATTCCTGATAGATATAGCTATGGATGGATGGCACACACTCATGTGAATGGCACAAATACAGACGTTTTTTTTTTTAAATTCAGTTTTAGTGTCAGACAGCACCCCCCCCATGTTGGCATTTATCAAACCCTGCAGTGTAAACTCCCACACAGATTAAAACATCATCCTAGTTCACCTTTTTATATACATACACAGTATATCTTCTTACCACCACACAAGCTCCTTGATGAGGCTAATATCCAGCGCATGTGCCGTCAAAGCAGAGGAAATGAGCTAAAATCAAACGTGGAGACGTATGAGCTCGCAGGCCTGGAAAATTTCCCATTCACTTTCATCCAGAGGAGTGTGGTGAACACTTCCTCGTGACCTAAGCGTAGCAGTGTTTGTCAGACATTCAGCCCGGAGATAAGCCATCGTCATTAGAGAGCCTACAGATGCAATCAGAGCCAAGCGCCGCACACAGACGGACAAACGAGCTTCGCCGGAGGTGTCTGCTTCTAATTTAACCTCCACGAGACTCTGAGGATCATACATATCAAAATAAAGAGACAAAATGGTTGTGCTTCGGATTTGTTTGGCACCCAAATGAAATCCAAATGTAATTGGTCCAACACATGCCGCTTTTTCAGCACAATAAGGGCTGAATTGAAAGTTCCAGCACCTCTCTTTTCAGAATCCCTGATCAGTATGACCACATTTAACACTGACAAGCTGCCTTCTTGTATTTTTTATCATATCCATCTTTGAGGCTCAAATGACCATGCAGATGAATCCTTTCATATAAGTTGCATTAATATCAAAAGAAAGCGAAAGCCAATTTGCCACTTGTGTGGAAAAGAAAAATGAAAGCAAGAAATAGACTTGGACCATAGGCAGAGCCACGGGGACTTTGGGCAAAAATGGCACTAAATTGGACAAAAATGCCCCTGCACAAATAAATTAAATCTATTACGTCTGTTGCTAACAAAGTGAATATGCATAGACAGTGTCGATTGCAGCATTAAATTAAGATCTGCTCATGTTGCACCGTATTTCATTTTAGGCGTTTTTACAGTGTTGCTCATTTTAACCAATCACACACAATTCTGTTGAGTTTAGGAATGCAATGGCCAATCAGAGGCGTTCAGATGAGTCATCAGTTTTGATCAGTTTTGTTGAGTGCGCGCGCGTTCGCTGACTGAATTCCGGACTCTTGCGAATTCTCTCATCATAAACAACAAAGCGCAGATGTATGTACAATGTAAGTAAGAGATTCATTTCACAGTGTATACAGCTTCAGTGATTATAACGATAGTTTTGTTTTTTTGAGAGTGCTTAAACTCGCGATAGATCAATGTTAGTGATAATGTCACTTTCTGTATATAATTTATTAGCTGTTTGAATAACCGTGTAAAGGAAACGTTATATAATTATCAATTTCTAACGTTTTTATTAAATTGTAATCACGTTAAATACAAATTCAGTCCCATTAAACTTTTTTTTTAGCCTACATGACACCCATGTCTAGTTCTTGCCTAAAAAGACGGGTTTATGATGTTTAATACATTTAGCTGCTTCTAGCCTTACCCTGGAGTTGGTTCACCCTCCGCCTATGACTTGCACAGAAAAAGCATGATGTTCTCATCATTTCGTTATCGTTTGATCAACAAAAATGTTGAAAACCCACCCCCCCCTCCACTTGATGCATAAGCAACCAACTTTTGACACAAAAGAGGAACGCGTGATGCTGATACCAATCCCGAACTGGACTCATACATCAGTGCCCGAACCTCAGAAACACCTGGCAGGTCAAAATCTCAAGTGCTTTGAACAGATGCATTCATGGCACATTGTATTCATACGGTTGCAATTAGATGTAACAGGAGCTTAAGTGGGCCATCTGTAAGAAATATAATGAGCCTGGTTTAGACAAGCGTTTGGATCAAATTCCAACTTGGATTACGGTGCAATCAGGGTTGTAAACTATTGTAAATGTGATTCATTGAATTCATTAGAGTGACACATTTGCACGGAGGGAAAAAGCGGACGGGAGGTCTCTCGAAATGCTACGAGACAGCCTTTTATCCCTTAGTGTGATGTTTGTATCGCAAATCTAGATGCTATCTGTTTAGACCTGTCAGAATGTTCCAGAGAATTTATGATGTATGTAATATGGACCGAAATAAGAGCATTAAAAACAAAATCGAATCATGCATAACCACTTTAAGGGTATGATTTGGGTTTTAATGCAACCCTGTTTGAGTAAGCTTTGCATGTTATTCTCTTTAACTCACCAAAATTTGCCAGAACCTCATACTAGTCTGATCAGTTTGATACTTAGAAAGAAAAGAATCTGTGTTCAGTATGGCTTCTCTGAAAACCAGCAGGACACATCTGGACTATATTAGGTTTTCGTTCCAATAATTGATGGTCTCAGGACTTTAGTTAAATAGGCTCTGGCTGAATACAGTTTAGCGTGGCACTATAATCCGCATTTGACCTGTGATTACACTTTTCTGTAATAACTGTATGACCTAATAAACAAACAAATCATTGACAAAACAATGAAATGGCATTAACGGCGCAGTGAATGTTCGCAGCGGGAATTTTTCGGGGTCGAGTATTTTCCAGTGAACCCACTGCTGAAGCACTCGCAAAGAGAAAAGCACTAGACGCTCTTTAGGAAATAATGCAGTTGTTTTCCTGTCTTGGCGCGGAGCTCCCCGATGACGTACACTGACCGTGGTGAGTTCATATATTAGTGAATACAGTGCACAGAAGTCCATGGAGAATTGTTGATTCTGTGAGAATTTCTTTAGGTGGTATTGTTTGATCTGTGAGTAGGGTTTTTATATACTTTATTTTGTGCAGAATCATGTGTTTGCATGTTTCATATCTGTACTCTGAAAAATGTTGGTTTCTAGAAAAACTCTTGTTGCAAATATGCAACAAACAAGTTCAGATTCCTTTTATTTAAACCACATTTGGTAGTTTTGACCCCAGATATTTTTACCCTAGTATTCTGTGCTTTCGTGATGATGAATGTAAATGTTTCGATATATATATATATATATATATATATATATAATCAGAAATGTTTCTTGAGCGATTGCTAAGGTAATTAATATTTCTATTTTTTTTAACTTAGGTTCATAATTGCAAAAATTGTTATTGTGAATTGTATTTGTGAAATATAAATGATACATCAAATCATGCTTATTGTTGAAGACAAGTGCATTATTAATGTTCTAAGCAATCAGATGTATAATATCCACATGGTGGATGATAATTCCATAATAAAATCCCATAGATTTATTAGTGAAGTTGATACTCAAGCCAATCTAGAGACCACACTTGTTGTAGAATACGATAGGGGATATATTCACACGTTATAGAAACGAAAATGATGGTGTATAAAATTGATTTTAAGATAAAATTTAGACGACAAAGAATTAACTTGACGGAGCTCAAACTCAAAACACACGGCAGCAACAAACAGGAAGTGACGTCAGGGACTGAACTATGTAAGTATATACTGATCGTCTTGCTTAATCAAACTTTTCAGCAAACATTCTCTGAATGTGACGAGTAGTGTTTGAATTTCACTTGTTGTTTCATCCATATCATCTCACGTATGATTTTTCGCTCGTCTGTTGACTGTAAACTTCCAAACTCCCAAACTTTAGAATGCTGACACAATGCCATTGGAGAGATGTAAAGTTTATGAACTGTCTGTGGCCCGAACAACCAAAGACATTCACACTTGGCCAAGTCACGTCTTGAATGCATCTCAAGTGATTGGATTGATATCTGTCTCAAATGCTTATTGTAAAGTATTAACACTTGGTCTTTTCATGATCAAATAGCCTGTAAAATGCACGAAGTGACAGACTGTGACTTTTTATAATTTAGCCATTAAACACCCTAGCAAGCACCTTGAGCACCTTAGAAACTGCTTTGTAACACCATGGCAGTGTTTTGCCTTCAGTGCGGGTTGCCAGGGTTGATTTAATCTGTTGCCAGGGTTGACAGCGCAGGCGGATTGGTGGTTTAGCTAATTGTTTCTCCATGTCCACTTCTGAAGCAAACTTTCCGTACCGCACTCTCCACGTTAAACTCATACATTTGATCTAAATTTGAGCTGTCTTGCATTTGTGAGTCACGATCCGTCTGTGTTAGATTGTCATTACAGTTGCATTGTTTTCAGAAGACAGCATGCAAAGTTTCGTCTTAGTTCTAGATGCAGATGTCGACATTGCCGACTCAGTTTGGATTTGCATATTAAAAGCAAAACAATTAATAACCCTGGAAATTTTTTTTTTCGTTTTAAGTAATAATAAAATACATTTTAAATAAAGTCTGTGTAAGTGGATCCAACTTAATTAACTGCAAAAAAAATAATCTTGCCATGCAAGCACTCAAATTAACATTGTTAGAAAAATGTTCTTTGTAATTCTTCAGAATTCAGAGTTTATATCTTCCAATTGATTTTTCTTTTAATTCTGAGTTTGTACCTTACAATTGTGAGAAAATGTCAGATAATTGTGAGATAAAATGATTAACCATTATTTAGATTTTCATCCTAAAGCGGAAACAAGCTTCCATACAAGATATATTCTGATTTTATATCTCGTATATCTCTCAAGTTAATTTCTTGTGTTTTGAGTTTGTTTATTGCAATTATTAGATTATATCTCACAATTCTGAGTCTATTTCTCATATTTCTGAGTTTGATTCTCACAATTCTGAGGAAAAAGTCAGAATAGTCAGATAAAAAGTCACAATGAGTTTGTTTTATCCCATTGCGGAAACAAGCTTCCATATATTTTAATTTACAATATTTCAAAATATTACTATTATTTGTAGTGTATCTTTGCTCAAATAAATGCAGACTTAGTGGGATATCTAAGAGACTTCTTTCTAAAACATAAAAAAAAGTAAATCCTGGGAATAATGACTCCGTGTAATAGCTCCTTCCTCCTTCGATCCATAGGCAGCCGCTGATTGCTTTAACTTTCATGTCAGCTTGCGTACACGCCGCATTGACTGTCATAAAATGGAAAGTGCAAGCGTAATAAATTCTGATGGACCAAAAATAACACATGTAACAGGGCACGCATATGGAGCCGCCGTGCCAGGCACTCGCTGGCACATGCGCCTTTATTGCTCGACACAGTGAGAGTTTAACAGACGGTCGCAGGCTTCGGGCTTCAGATTTGGTGTCCACATGTCTCACAAAACTTGAAATGGCTTTGTGGGCCTGCCAGTTTCGTTTGATTATTTAGTGCTGTCCACCGAAAAGACGGAAGCCACTGTCAGATTTAATATTTAGTTATGATTAATTTGCGAATTTATAAGCACTCGCTACAAAGGCTGCTGATTTTGAGGTTTGTTTGAGGTTAAAGCCACTTTACAGTTCAGAGAAGTGTAATTGTGTGCCTGTGGTTATCACAGATTTTTCATTACAGGAATGCAGAGTGACGGAAAAATCTTCCATAAATTGGCCCTGCTGTTGTACTGACTACTGTTGCACTCAATAGAAGGAATAGTTCACACAAAAAATACATTTCTATTGTTTACTAGGGCTGGGTTGACAATTTTAATGATCTCGACATCGATTCTTAAATCCCAAGATCGATCTTTTAGTCTGTGCTGTTTTAATTGTGTGAAAACAAACTTCACTAAACATTGTTTGTAGTCTGCCTGCAATAAGATTTGTGCTTTCTTACTTGTGATATAAAACAAAATCTCAGCTTCTGAATTCTATCAATATTATCATGATATTCAAACAATAAATGCCTTTTTGTCGCTCTTTAATGTGGTATGACAGATTGCTGTAGCCGCTTCAGTTCAAGCGGCACGTGAACCGATTTCTCTTCCTCTTTATTACTAGTTATAGCATGAAATAAACATGAATGAACATCAGAAGGTGTTGAAAGAAACAGTACAACTTCATCGATCAGTGTTTCAACCGCGGAAAGATTGTGAATCAGAATCTAATCAAATTGTGAAATCTGTGTCAATACCCAAAACTATTGTTCACTCATCCTCAGTCTCACGTACACCTGTATGATATGTTATTTTTCTGTGGAACATAAAGCGAGACATTTCGAATCTTTATGCATTTCTTTTCCATGCGACAATTCATAGTGATCACATCTATCAAGCTCCAAAACAGAAAGTAGTCCGCATGGTGCACTATATTTCAAGTCTTGTAATAGCTTCCTCGAGAAGTACAGTGTTTAAAAGTTTGAGGTCAGTATGATTTTTTTTTTTTTAAAGAATTTAATACTTTTATTTTATCAAGGATGCATTGATTTGATCAAAAGTAACAAAGATGTTTATAATATCACAATAGATTTCTATTTCAAACAAATGCTTTTCTTCTGTGAATAATTGTTCACTGAAAATCTGCTGTGGCTAACAAATGTCATTCTCCATTTTTGATATGAACATTGTCCATTTTCTGGCATCGAACCATGTTTGATTATGAAATATGTAAGAACAAATGGCGTTTCAGCGATATGTACATACCAGAATATCAACAGAGATTTCCAACGAACTATGTGTTAGAAGTTGTTTTTATATATATATATATATATATACAGGTGCATCTCAATAAATTAGAATGTCATGGAAAAGTTCATTTATTTCAGTAATTCAACTCAAATTGTGAAACTTGTGTATTAAATAAATGCAATGCACACAGACTGAAGTAGTTTAAGTCTTTGGTTCTTTTAATTGTGAGGATTTTGGCTCACATTTAACAAAAACCCACCAATTCACTATCTCAACAAATTAGAATATGGTGACATGCCAATCAGCTAATCAACTCAAAAAACCTTCAAAGGTTTCCTGAGCCTTCAAAATGGTCATCCAGTTTGGTTCATATATATATATATATATATATATATTTTTTTTATCTAACAGAACACAGATGTAAATACGTTTTCAGACCTTCAGTAGATGGAAAACATTATCAGCTTTCAGGCTTGTTCTTACACAAAACCAGAATATAGACTTGCAGATATTGACATGAACCACTTAGCAACCATCCAGAACACCAAAGCAACCTTTTGCACATGCAGACACCACTAATGTTTAGTATATGTTTTAGTTGATTTTGCTGAAAAATGTGATGTATCTTTCTTACAAGATATATTTCTTGAACATAGTGAGTGTTTTATTTCCATTTCCATCTCTAAAGTGTGCTGAAACAATGATGTATTTTTGTAGGCCAACACAGAAGTTCACATAACCTGGTTCCCTCAACAAAAAACAAATAGGATTTTCCTTTGGCATTTTCATATTGCAGAAAATAAGCTCTGTGACTAGCAAGTTTCATTCTTACACTTTTTGTTCATCATTATTTGAAAATACAATTGTAGGCCATAAACGAGCTACACCAAAGTCACATGGCACGTCTTTATTTAAAACATTTTCCCTGAAAGTTTGAGTTAAAATAGTTTGCAAGAGTGTGATTATGAATACAGTGAGGCCATAAAAGCAGACTAGTGAGTAGATGAGTTTACCTGTTTGATATGATGACATTTAATGTTCCCAACAACCTCTGTAGTCCCATTGAAGAGCTTGTTAGCAACCACCTTTATTTAAAAAATCACATGGGAGTATTACTGATGTATTTTATGATGTAGAATAAAACATGAAAATATCTTGAGCTTGTGTTAAACAGGTCTTATTTCAGGCATTTAACCAAAAACTCACTGACTTCACGATGATGGAACTGGAAGTGCCAAAATGTGAACTCGCTTCCAAGTTTTGTCTTTCAGAAATTCGTCATCACTGCAGCGCTCTATTCTTATCCATCAGCCATCAACACCTCTGAACTGGTCCTTCCTTCATCTGTCTGTGTGCTCTGGTAGAGTTAATGATGCTGAAGGGTTTGAGCGCATGAAGCACTCAGATCTCTCTCTGTTCATGTCAATCCACAGAGCTTCTGACGTCACTCAGGTCATCATATTCCTAGGCAAAGTCACACTGACCGAATAATTAATAAAGGAGAAACCATAAGTTACCCAGCCTGCCTCCTCCAAATCTGCAAAGGGAGGATGTGGCAAGAAATCTCGCTCTCTCCCACATTGAGCACAGACGGCATCAGAAGGAAACTTTCCAACCATTCGTCTTTTAGAACCGTGACAGAATCACGTCTGTGCATGAAGTCATTTCAGCTTGTAATGTGTAAGCATGTGTGATTGTTGAATTATTCCACATGTTTTGGGTTTGTTTACTGGGAATACGACTAGTTTGACTTCTTTGCCGGCTTTTGAGATTTATTATTAATTTTGAGTGCAGTGAATCAGTCAATATTAAATGACTATTAACACATTAACATATTGTAATATTACATAAAGTCAGTTTACACGTTGAAGCAGGGTTGGAAGCTACTGTAAAACTGTAGCATAAGAGCTAAACTACAGGTGAAATACTATTTGAAAAAGTAGTTAGCTACACTGCAGTCTACTAACAAAAAATAGCCATTTAAATATCTAATGTTTGATATAATTTAAAAAATTTCGTGAAATATTTTAAAAAGTGTGTGACACACACACACACACACACATTATATATATATATATATATATTGTTTTTAAAATATTGCACAGTATTAACTTCTTATTTACTGAGCTGTTAAATGAAATCACATTTGCACTCGTGCTATTCGGGACAAAAACAACACTTATGTGATATTGCTCTTGCTGCTCGTGTGATATCGCTTATTATCATATGATATAAATATGAGACAAAACCTCATACAGGGGCATTTTTTTTGCCCCAATATCTCAACTTTTAAGGGCATATAACTGCATTTATGGACATTACATAGTGAGTTGCCCTGCATCATGTTTGTCAACAGTCAACTGTATTAAATGTAAGATAACGTGCAGGTGCTTTAACTGCATGTAAATATTTTAATCGTGTTATTTTTCCATAACTAATTAAGCAAATTAATGTGTTAAACTGACAGCCCTAATACATATACAGTATACTGTATATATATATATATATATACCGAGGAACCATTACATTATGACCACCTATCTAATAACCTGGAGGACCTCCTTGAGCCCATTAATGTGTTAAACTGACAGCCCTAATACATATACAGTATACTGTATATATATATATATATATATATACCGAGGAACCATTACATTATGACCACCTATCTAATAACCTGGAGGACCTCCTTGAGCCCACAAAACAGCGGCCATGCGACGAGGCATTGATTCAGCGAGGTGCGATAGGTCTCCTGGGGTATCTTGTACCATAATGTCAACAGCAGGTCCTCCAGTTCCCATACATTGCGGGTTGGAGGTGATGTTGTGTGAACCCGCTTTTTCAAGCGAACCACAAATGTTTGATTGGGTGAATTTGGAAGCCAAGCCATTAACAGAAATTCACCATCATGTTCCTCAAACCACTCCTTGACGATTCTGGCAGTGTAGCTTGACGCCTTATCCTGTTGGTAATGGCCATCACCGACAGGGAACGCAGTTGCCATGAATGGGTGCACTTGGTCTGCATCGATGTTCAGATACCTGACAGCTGTCAGGAATTGTGCTATTGGGATAACGGGGCCTAAAGTGCCTCAAGAAAACAGCACACAGCATAACTGGCCTGTGTCCACCCAACAGTGGATCCAGGTGCCACAGTCTCTATTGGTAATCTGCGTATCGGTGCTCAGCTGTTGACGTGATGCACCAGGAATCTTGATTCGTCAGACCAGGCCACTTTCTTCCAATCATCCATTCCAGTCTCGATGATCTTGGGCCCATTTCATGCATTGTTGGTGATGACATGCAGTTAGCATGGGGACACGACTGGGTCATCGACTAGCTACGCAGGCCCATACGCAGAAGGCTGCGAAGAACTGTGTACTGTGACACATTGCCCTGGTCACCACTGTTGTAGCTGTTGGTGATTTGTTGCACTGTGGTCCTGTGGTCCTTTCAGACCCTAACTAGCAAGCCAAAGGCGACAGTGGCAAGGAACACAAACTCCGTCAGGTGACAGAAATGGAGAAAAAAAAGCCTTGGTAGAAAGCAGGCGCAGTCAGAGATCCAGTTTTCGTCTGGCCTAAGCGATTGAACACGGCGTGATTCATGATTCCTGCATCACAAGTCAGATTTGCAGACTGATATTCTCCAGCTCCTTCTGCTTTGAAGAGCGGGATACGTCATGCTGGCATTAGGTGGGAGAAAGCTGTAGTCTGTCCAGCAAGTTGAAATATGAAAGTAGAGCTGCCGTTTAACCAGTAGAAGACAGCTGGCTTATCAGTGGCCATAAGCACGATGATCATGCATCTTGTTAAGAAGATGATTAAGAGAACCTGTCTAGTCGTCGAGGTCTTTGTTGATTTGTGCTAATAGGTCGTCTAATTGTCGTGGCCTTTACTGATTTATTATTATTATTATTATTATTAATAATAATTATATAATAGCTTGGTTATTATTTTGACTGCTTTTTTGCAGTCAAAATAACAAATAAACCACCCAAGATTTATTTAAAGATATATAAAAATAAAAAAAAAACTCACTCTGGGTATCACAAGCGACTCAGCAACTATATTTAACTATATTTTTGGAAGGTTTTAAATGTGATTTTATGTAAATCATAAAAACACAGAACCTTCATAGATTCACATTAGAAAAAAAATCTGATAATATGGCAGGTGGCAACTGATAGATTACAGGAGCTTCAAGACAAACTACAGGACAAATGCCATCTGTCAGGAGCTAACAAGTCATAATAGCAACTAACAAGCAACTAAAGCATCTTAACATATATCCAAAAAAGTTATTATACTCCTTAAAGCTGATCAATACATCAATACATGTTCATTGTTCATGAACAGCCATTCAAGCTGTAAAACACACACATTCAAAGGTGTCAATTTCTTGCAGCTTATAGCTCGTTGAAAGTCTGTTTGCTTGTTTCTGTCATTGGTCATAGGGTCACCTTCATCAGTATGGGACTGTGGAGGACCCCTCTGTTCTGTCCTGAAAAAGAGTCATTCCACCAGGTCCATTACTAAGCTTTTCCCTGGAAAACACATCATCATTATCTTCTCTTCTTTTTTGACTCTGTGCTTTCTCCATTATCTCTCCTCTATCCTCTATTAGCATTTTCGGTTCTCTCCAGTTGTAACAGAACAGTCTGTTTTGAAGACTCCGTGTGATTCTTCATGCCGTGCATGATCCAATCGCCCCACAAAATATCTCTGCTGCCATAAGTCTCCTCCACCTTTCCTTCCTCACTTCACCTATTTGCATTTCAAAAGCACACAGGGGATATGTTGATGATGCACACACTGACTGATGTAGTTGCATGTATGGCTCAAGACTTCATGGCCAGGAGCCCAATGATTCAGCTTGATTTAACTGTTTCCATATTGCAGCTTTTGATACAAAAAAATGAGCAAAGCCTTTCTTAGAACCCATAATTGAGCCTTTTGTGATGAATATGTTCAGACTGACTAAAGCATTATGCACACAT
This sequence comes from Sinocyclocheilus rhinocerous, assembly GCF_001515625.1. NCBI lineage: Eukaryota > Metazoa > Chordata > Actinopteri > Cypriniformes > Cyprinidae > Sinocyclocheilus > Sinocyclocheilus rhinocerous. Next base: position 242,949 of record NW_015670976.1, on the reverse strand, counting down.
GTTGGATTTTACAGTGATTTCTGCCATCTGAGACTCAATTTGAGATTTGTTTTCAAAAGCAAAATTGGAAGTCTTGAGTCGTTTTAGCATGCTCACCAACAGCCGATTAATGGCATTTGCAATAAACCGTGTCATTTGACAGACTTCTGTCAGTGTCCGAAATGTTTTGGCCACATTCCTGCAGTGTGACCATGTGATGCAGCAGGAGCCAATGGAAGCACAACAGTTGATTACATAATCAAGTGTTTCTTCACCTAAAATAGATTTCAGCTATTCCTTTTTTGTTATATGAAGGTCACAGTGAAACTTACTTTTTACTATAATTTATTTTTTTCAAATGCCATTTATGTTTAGATTTTACTATTTTTACTAGATTTTAGTATATCTATATATATATATTATTATTATTATTTTTTTATGCATTTAGCAGACACTTTTATCCAAAGCGACTTAAAGTGCATTCAGGCTATACATTTTTTTTTTTTACCAGTATGTACATATACATCTACATATATAGCATTTGGGTTTTTACTTTGTGAAAATGTTTATAATTTTTTTTTACATTACTTTTGTCCCAATATTGCCCATTATAAATGTATTTTATTTATTTATTTATTTTTGGTTGAAAGTCAAATGCATACATACATACGTAAAATTATTATTTAATTGTGTGCATTTTTTTAGGATACATAACATATTCATCTGTGAAAGCCATGAGACAAAAAAATTAATAAATACATAAAAATAAATCACCACAGAATGGCATTAAGCACAGATTTGCAATGGTGGAAATGACACTGTGGTGGGATTTTTCATGATTTTCGGAAAAATTGCAAAAATGACAATTGTCCTGTAATTCATGTATTGTGTATCCACTAATAGACATTGCTAGTGGACAAAGAAAATAATTTCATATGTGTGTGTGTGTGTGTTTTAAGACACCCAATCTTTACAATTGCCACAGAAGTTAGTTAGAGAAAAAAAATCAAAGCAAGCATGTATGACCATTGACATCCTGCAGTCTGTCATGAACCCTGCCCAAGATCTCATTGCTGTCATATTGTACAATCTGACAACCAACAATCGTAATGGACATCATTTAGTGTACAGCCGGCTCAAGAGGCAGTGAAGAAAAGAAGGTCGGTTGAAGAAAAAAAAAAGAGAGAGAGGAGATTGGATGAATGGCTCTCTAATTCAGAAGTCACATCACATTACCCATGAATGCATCATTCAGACGACCCTAAGAGAGAGATACTCGCCACGCATCCAAACTGCCTCTAAATAAAGCATGACATCGTGCAGAGCTCCTATCTCACAAAATCTGGAACTTTCCCCAGAAAAGTCAGAAAAGTGCACATTGAGAGAGTATTGAGGGAATCATTGGGGAGGAGAAAAGAAAAGAGTGAGGGAGAGAGAACGCAAGTGTGTCATCCACGTCTGGTGGTCTGGACATCATCTTACATAACTGTCTGGCTTCAGCTCAGTGACATGAGAACCTATAGCGCTAATGACACTAATGCACTGTGACAGACTACATAGAGCCTTGGACTCTGGTGGGACCGATGCCGGACTTTGAGTGGCATTTGGAGTCTCATGAGCCAAACCGAACAACAGAAAAAGATGCCAACTCCGGCACATCATCTGTTTTCATATACATTTCCTTTCATCTTTACCCACAAAGAATGCGGTGGATTAAAGGAATAGTTCAGTCAAAAAAGAAACTTCTGTCATCATGTACTCACTCTTGTGTCGTTCCAAACCTGTATGACTTTGTTTTTTCCGTCGAGCACAAGACTGAAATTTGAGAATACCCTGGCAACTGTTTTTAATATAATGAAAATGAAACAGGACGGATACTGTCAAGCTGCAAAAGGAAAAAAGCACCACAACATTATCCATATAACTTGTGTACTTTATTCAAAGTATTCTGAAACCATGTGGTAGTTTCGGTCACAGGACAATGACTTTTGATGACAGTGATGTTCTAAAATCAGATTTTCCAGAAATAATTACATTGATTTTGGTGATAAATTCCCATATAGTTACTGAATGGCTTAAAAACACTTTGCATATATTGTGTGAGTCGTATTTGCCACTTTTAATGGTACTTTTTGTCATTTTGAACACCCAGTCTCCATTTATAGTCTTTATATGGAAAAGAGCAGCCAAAATATTCTTCAAAAATTCACAGGAAAAAAAAAAAAAGTTTGGAAAGATGAACTACATCTTAAACTACAGTTTAAAAGTTTGGAATCAGTGAGATATTTTATTTATTTATTTTTTAAGTTTTTGTCTCTTATGATCACCAATGCTGCATTTACTGGATACAGTAAAAATAAATAAATAAAAAAATACAGTAAAAACAGTAATATTGTGAAATATTATTACAATTAAATTAAATGTTTCTATTTGAATATATTTTAAAATGTAATTTATTCCTGTGATTAAAGCATTTTATAACATTTTGAAAGTCTTTATTGTCACGTTTGATGAAATGAATGCATCTTTACTGAATAAAAGTTTACATTGCTTGAACAGTAGTGTAATTTTCATATTTAGGTGAACTGTTCCTTTAAAACTAAAATTTGTAGAAATGTGCCTAATATAATTATAGCTTGGAAAGATATGTTTGTAAGAACAAACAAAATGATGATTGACAACACATCAGTCCACCCGTGACAATCCATTATCCTTTGTAAATCTTGAGCTGTACAGCCTTGTTTTTCTTGGGTAAAACCAAAGATGTCTCAGTCTTTAAAAAAGTCAAAGGTAAGATGGCAAATTTGTGTGGTCTTTGTGAAGACAGTGAGTTAATAGCTTCAAGAAAAGGAGTGTAAAAACCTGGCATGCATAATTGTCTCTGGCTCACATTCCTTTTTCTCCATTCCCAGGTTGCTCACAATGGCCTTATTTTGGAAATGGACCACCCAACATCAGGAAGAATAGCAGTGCCAGGTTTGTATAGAATTTGCTGTTGGTGAAGTGCAGAACATTCTCTGCCATCCCCATTTCGATCATTTTTAAGCATATATTTCCAAGGTAAAACTGAAATGTGGTGTTCTTAGGAACCAGGGTTGAAAATTAATGGGGGCTTGTGGCAAAAATGCCACCAAAATGAACAAAAATACCCCACAAATTCAAGATAAAGGGAAAAATTGCCCCTTCATAATTAAACTAAATTTATTATAGCTGCCACAGCTAAAATTAAATATGAAAAGTGTTCATAGAATTACATTTACACCTGCGCACGTTGCATCAGATTGCTTTTTTACGCATTGTTTTTTGCAGCATTAAGCCTTATAACCAATCACACACATTTCTGAATGCAGTGGCCAATCAGAGGCATTTAGATTAGTCAGCGCTAAAGACGCCAGAGTTGTCTTCTGTGCGCACGAGAGATTTTCGCAGCTTCAGTGATTATAAGGGGAGTTTTTGCATAATTTGCTCTAGACTACAGGGATTAAAGTTCCCCGTCGCTACGACGGATTTCCGTTAATTGCAGCAAGTCTACGACGGATTTCTGTCAATTGGCAAAAAATTAGGGGAAAAGAAACATGTAGCGCGTTGTTGTTGTTCTGCCGGCCGGCACACCAAAAATCATCCCCGCCACGGCTGCAGCTTCTCACTGACAACATAGTGATGTTCACATCATTCACAGTCGGGTTATTAGCAGAGAACACAGAGCACAACTTGAATTTCGGCGCGGGATTGCGGCTATTAATAACAATTCTACTAATTCCCGCAGGTTCCGCGCTTATAACGCGATGACAGATGACGGAACGTATCATTTGCACGTGCTTTTGAGTCTTGAGAACTCACTCGCGCGCTCTCATTTTCGGTGCGCCCACAGATCGCGATAAGGAGAGTGACAACTTTTTATAGTTATTAAGGGAGTTTGCAAATGTGATATTGATTTAATACAACAGTTCAATAAACAAGTACTGCCTGATTTTGCTCTATTTCTTCAACGAAAATAGTTCCAAATATAATAACAGCTCAGCCGATTCGTATCTCTAAAAGCAAACACAGTGATTCATGATTACCCATTCATAAAGACAGTCACTTGCTTCATTCCTGAATGAATCAGCAGTTCGAACGAATCAACTGAATGAATGATTCAGTGATAAAATCAGTGACTTGCCGCCAACTGCTGACGGATTTAGTTTAATTTTTATCGTATAATTCCAGTTATTTAAATCATTTAATATTTCTGTATTCAAAATTTTATATTTAAAACATTAATCTCCACATGAATGTATGAATTTGATTGCACTCATGCCACTTCTGAGACTCATTAAACGTCTAAAAATGTACCTACAAGCCACTTTTGTGTTCTTCTGTGCCACCTCTGTACAAATAAATGTTTTATTCATACAAATTTCATATGATTGGTAACTTATTTGTTTTATTCTACTTCTTATTATATTGTTTTAAATAGAAATTTTAAAAAGCTTATAAACATAATTTTTAAAATTTGACATAGATGAAAATGATGCCATTACAAAGGTAAAAAGAAAATACCCCTGTAAGTCACTTTAAGGAGTCAAATGTCACCTCATATTAGGAAGGATAATTTTTGATCAGAATTTTTGATTATCGATCATGCTCCTCAATTTTTTTAATTAGGAGGACAAGCGCTCCTAAAAAGAAAAGTTCCGTCTCACGCTTGAGGTATTCGGCCAATCACAACGCACTGAATAGCTGGCCAATCAGAGCACACCTCGCTTTTTCAGACCGATGAGCTTTGTAAAGATTGACGCGTTTCAAAAAGGTGGGGGCATAGAGGTGAAACAATAATGTACAGTATGTGGAAAATAATGTGTTTTTTGAACTTTAAACCGCATAAACACATTTCATTACACCAAATACACAAAATAATGTTCTTTTTAGCAGCCCTTTAATAAAATTTGAAAAATGCCATTACAAAGCTAAAAAGAAAATGCCCCTGAAATCACTTTGAGTCAAATGCCACCTCATATTAGGAAGGCTAATTTTTGATCAGAATTTTTTTTTATTGATCAGAAGGTGCTCCTACATTTTTTTAAATTAGGAGGACAAGCGCTCCTAATTACAAGAAGAAAAAACTGCTCTTAATCTGGGTGTGTGACAGGTATGGCTGTGGAACGGGGTTTGGCTGAGGAAAAATTTTCAGTCAAAAGATTTTTTTTTTGCTTTAACCCCTGAGACTATTCATGGACGGACATGTTTGTTGGTGTAGGCAGAAGATTACATGCCGTTTAATATGTATTCTATTAATCAACATTCATTATTACAATATCAAGAGCAACTCAAATGCTTTATGTCATAATATTGCATCCCTATTATTGCTGTTTTGTTTTTTTATTTGTAATATGTACAATTTCAAACAGTTGTTACTAGTAACGGTAACACTTTATTTTAAGGTGTCCTTGTTACATTGTGTTTTTTAACATTTAATTATTGCAGGTTTGCGTCATATTCTGAGTTGCATTATTTTTATTCATTTTGAGGAATACTGAATCTGTGTTTTTATGTTTTGTTTTTTGAGTGAGATGAATTAATGCATATTCATATTTATTTTAGAACTACAGTAACATCTTCTGATTTCTCTCAACATGGGGACAGGAGAGCTGTCAATCAATAAATTGGAAAAAAAGTAACTTGCGTTACTTATTTGAAAAAGTAACTCAGATATTCTCTTGTAAATTAAAAAGTAATGCGTTACTTTACTAGTTACTTGAAAAAGGTAATCTGATTACGTAACTCGCGTTACTTGTAATGCGTTACCCCCAACACTGCTTATATGTATAATTACACTGTAACAAGGACACCTTAAAATAAAGTGTAACCCTAGTAATCAGTATTCTGATTGATTGATGTAATTGGTTAAATTTAAGTATTTGACATTCAATACAACACAGATACAGTTAACAAGGTAATTGTGAAATTTGCTCTTACAAATGTAAAATAAATAAATAAATAAATTCTCCTGGAAATCATTTCCTAGGGGCAAATATTGCCCCTTAATGGAAAAGTTAATTTCTGACCCTTTTAGGAACGCATCCACCCAAAAAATTAAATTCTGTCATTATTACTCAAAACGTGTATGCAACTTTTTTCATCAGTAGACGAAAGGAAATATTTTAGCAGAATCCTCACGCAGCTTATATTCCAAGTCTTCAGAACCAAACGAGTTTGAAACGACATAAGGATCTTGTAAATATAGGCGTGATCTTCATTTTTGGGTGAACTCTTCCTTTAACCTCTTTACTCTTAAACTTTCTATTGCTTTTCGATTCGATCTTTCCAAAAAAATCACCCAGGCACTTAATCTCATCATCCAGACCCTTGGACTTTGAAGAGTTTATTTCCCTTTGAGACTCTCTTGTATCGAACAATGTAGAATCATTTATTTTGATGTTTTGTTTTGACTTGCCTTTGTCCGTTCAATGATATAAAAGTTTCTCCATTGACATGAAAGTCACCCCATGCTCTTTCATTCTCCGGTGTGAGAGTCCCAGAGAGACGCTTTCTGAACTCATCCTTTCATTTGATCGGCCGTATGTGCAAAACAAGCGATCATTGATCCCCAAAACGGACAGGTCTGTGGTCTGCTGAGTGTTTTGCCCCTTGAAAAGAATGTTGAACGGAAAGACAACATTTTAGAAAGGTTAAATGCAGATGTTGGCTGTTGTTAAGACAATGTACAGTCATTTTTCACTCAGCGGCTTGATTCCTGCTGTTTTCGTGGCGCTTCAAATGTCAGACTCTGATGGACTCGCTCCAGACAGGTGGTTTTACTAACAGTGAATTTAGTTGCGGTTTGTAGCTCAGTAAACACACAAATACACGCCACTTACGTAGACACCAGCGTACTGTACGACCCCTGCTAATGATCTATGCTTTGTCCCTTCAGTGACTAAAAAACAAACACTGGCAGAAACCGATCGCTAATGGTTTTGTCATGGCTAGTTGGTTAAACCTTGTTTACTTCCATTTTAATGTCATATTGAAGAGCCATCCTCACCTTCCGCCCAATTTTAGCTTTTCTGCGTGCACCAAAAATGCAGTTTGAGTTGCTCGAATTCTGCATGCTTCCACAACCACAAAACAAACGCATTCTGCGTCAGCAGTCTCTGGAGTGATACCCGGGGTAATCAGGCGGCTCCTTTGATGGCTAGGAATGGTTGTTTACCAGTTCATTGTTTGCATGTTTGTTGTCTCCATCCGAGCCAAATCAAGGATGATTTTGAAGAATTCCTCCAAAAAAATGGCAGAAACCACAACAAACACCTTTTTCCATTCCGCATTCCTCATCCCTGAGCCATAAATTCGCTATAACGCCACAACGCACACTCGAGGCCTCTAATCTTCCACAGCTATTTACATCAGATCACTGTCTGTCCGTGCTTTCTGTCTGTTTCCTCACCAGCAGCTGCACATGTGGAGCGTTTCCCGCCTTTGGTGACTCTGTGATGTTATCAAACCTTTTGCAGTAGATAAGCTGTGCGTTTCTGAGCTCAGCGGTTGGTACCTTGCTATTTATTCCCTCTAAACTCCAGTTCTTCGCATCTAATGTGCAGAACCAAAAATGGAGTCCTGAACAACATAGGCGCGAAATTGGCCATTATCTGTCGTCGACTGTAAGCAAGTGTTATCTAATGGATGTCAGGAGTGAATCAGAGTTGAATAAGACCAAAAAGCCTTGATGAAACAATCCGAGAGCAACAAGTGTTATCGGATTACATAATCGACAAATTACTAATGACCACAGAATAACGATAATAGAGTCGCAGGCACTCCTTTGTGGGTGAAACTTCAGGAATGCATGTTAAGAAACATCGTCAGGCTTTTTTTTTTTTAAGGCAGCAGAGAGCAAGAACGAAAAGGGCTCAGAGGATGTTTTTGTGCCGCTGATTGCGAGAAGCTGCCTCATTAGCGATTGTGCAGGACAGTGTATTGTGAGGCACTTCCCAAAATAAACCCCTTTATTTAAACCAAAGGCCCTTGGCAGAAGCTTCTTGTTAGCTGAGTTTGCGGTTTGAGTTTGATGCTCCAAATCTGACCGGCTAAGGTGAACATTTGATGATGTGTGAAAGGTAAGAGAGAAGCAGAATATTTGTGCATGTGTAGAATAATTAGAGCATAAACCATTGCAGCAGACTCTTAGTTTGACTTCCTCCCCACAAAAAAAAAAAAATACATTTTTGTTTTTCAGCAAAATATGTAGAGATGAATTTATTCAGAAGCATTGTATAAGATATACTGAATTCATGATATATTCTCAAAAACAGGTTTTAATATGAGACAATTAATGAATGTATTGAGGATGTTTAGATAATAAAATAAATATTAAGAAAATAATTTGTTCCTGTTATGTCCAAATCACATATTCATGATATATTCTCAAAAACAGGTTTTAATATGAGACAATTAATGAATGTATTGAGGATGTTTAGATAATAAAATAAATATTAAGAAAATAATTTGTTCCTGTTATGTCCAAATCACATATTCACACACATCTTTGGGGAAGCTAATTATTTAAATTTAGCTATTTAATTTAAAGGAATAGTTTGAATGAAATAATAATAAAAATAAAAATTATATAATATATTTATATTATATCATGTATCATGAACATATTTACACAGCTCATGCTATAAACCGTCTGTTCATAGTGACCACGGCTGTCAGACTTAAAAATAAATAAATAAATAAAAAACTTCATAAACGTGAACTAATATAACTTTGGCATTAACAGTGTCTACACATTGTTTTGAAATCTGGATGAGGGATAGATGCCATTTTTGGTGGAGGTATACGATATCTTAAACATCTGTTTTCACAGAGTTTGGATGCTTTTTTTTCAAACTTTATGCTTGTAGTTATTGTTGTTATCGTTGTTGTTGTGAATGGGCTTTCAAAAGCATATGTGTTTGGATTGGGTAAATAAATGAAATCCAAAAAGAACAACTAATTTGATTTAAAAAATAACTTTGGCATTAACAGTGTCTACACATTGTTTTGAAATCTGGATGAGGGATAGATGCCATTTTTGGTGGAGGTATACGATATCTTAAACATCTGTTTTCACAGAGTTTGGATGCTTTTTTTTCAAACTTTATGCTTGTAGTTATTGTTGTTATCGTTGTTGTTGTGAATGGGCTTTCAAAAGCATATGTGTTTGGATTGGGTAAATAAATGAAATCCAAAAAGAACAACTAATTTGATTTAAAAAATCTTCAGCATTTTTAGCTATTGTACCAGTAAGCAGGTATTACAAATAATGATTAGGATTCATGACCGATTAAAGTTAACCATCTGTAATTCTATTATCAGGGTAACAGCTCTTATAGTTCTTGGCATGTAGTTTTATAGTGCTGTTCAGTGAAACGGTAGGTTTCCCTCGCTGCTGCTGCTGCTGTGAGTTGTTCTTTTCCTGAAGTTAGTGGGTTTGATGTGTTCCATAATTACACATTGATTTTTACTATCTTCTAGAACATTATGTAATAGTCCATGTATTCTGCAAGAAGAACACATAAATGCTGGTGCACATTATGTGCTCTTTACCTGTCAATCCCAGAGAATGATACACCAGCTTTAAACTCTCCATCTCAACTTTCTGAAGTGTGAAGACATGGCATGTGCTCTGATGGAGCGAGACTCTCGTGAATCACACAGTTCTGCCTTTTGAAGTTTCTGTGCATTTAGAAGTGATGATCAATGGTCAGAAATGCACAATATATCACTCTAAAGCCTGGAAGGAGAAGCAGAAAAAGTCTTGTCCAGGACTTTAGTCGGTTATGATGTTCGGGCCGGATTATCTGGTAACGTGAGGCATTTACAGATCAAGTCTTAAACCTCCCAATCTGCTTGCAGATCCACCCCAATCTTATCACACGCTTGATATTTAGGATTTTAAATTGGGATGATTATGACAAGTGTTGGGGGTAACGCATTACAAGTAACGTGAGTTACATAATCAGATTACTTTTTTCAAGTAACTAGTGAAGTAACACATTACTTTGTAAATTTACATGAAAATGTTACTTGTTCAAATAAGTCACGCAAGTTACTTTCTTTACCCATTTATTCACTGACACCTCTCCTGTCCCCATGTTGAGAGAGATTGGGAGGAAGTGCAGAGGTAGAGTCACTTCCTTAAACCTGAAGCTTATTAGTTTCACGTTTGCATTACTTTCCATAAAAGTAAATAAGTAAGCAATTAGTTACTTTTTTTATGGAGTAACGCAATGTTGTAATGCATTTCTGTTGAAAGTAACTTTCCCCAACACTGATTATGACTATGATTAGGCCAGTACTTTTACAATAGTCAATGTGCGACGGTCAAATAAGCAGTTGTACAGTTCTGTTGGACAGCGGAGATGGAGGAACTGCTTGTGAAAGTTTGGAAACAACACGACTACCTGTATAACATATCTTTGAAAACGTACGATTACAATTACTTTTATTTTGTAATTAAATTACGTAATTCCGTTACATGTAACTAGTTACTCCCCAACACTGCGTACCACACACCGGATGAGTGTAGAACGCCGCTTGCGCACTAGCTAGCAAATGTAAACATTAGCTGTTGAAACGTCATTGTGCCTGTGGCCGAATCACAGCCATGCTGATATAGAGCGATATTACATGGCTACTCATGTGATGAAGGATTTATTATAATGACTGCTAAACTGAATAATTGTCCCACACAACCAATTTCCTGTGCTTGTTTCATATCTTTTATCACTTTGCGTTTTTCTTCTCACATAATAATTTCAGCTCAAATCAAGTAACCTATTAAGATGTGTGTGTGTGTGTATGTATAAAGCAATATCTGAAAGCAATATTATAAACATTAATGTGCCCTATAGTAATTTCCTCATGGCTGTTCTCATACTGTGCATTGAGGTTGGTTTGTTTGGTTTGAACTGATAAGATGTGAGCTTTAGATGATTTGTCAAGCCCTGGTGCCTGTCATCTGTAACCTTATTGAAACATATACAACATACTTCAGAGAGCTGAACACCCCCGTCTTCCATCTCAGAGCCAGGCCCGGATGAAGGAATGTAATCCTGAGGGAAATTTTACAAATGAGAAGGTACGGACATGAGCTGGTGGGAAAGGCCGTAGGCGAAGTGCATCTCCTCTGACGTAAGATTCCCAAACGCCTTCAGCGTTCTCCTCTGGTCCACGCTGAAATGCCATACGAATTGACAGGTGACGTTTTTTATTCAGAAAGGCCCCAGAAAGAAGTCCTGCTTGTCATTGTGCTTCATGTTCTTATCAGCTATTCAGCATTTGTTGTGATCCTGCAATTTATGGGATGTTCTTTCATGTTTGTTGTTAGTTGAAGGCAAATCTATGGAAGCCCGTTTCCTCCAATGAAAAAAAGTTAAATAAATAGGTAAGTGCGACTATTGGGAGTTATAAAGTCAGTATTGTGAGATGTAAGAAAAAAGTCAGTATTTGGAATAACTCGCAATTGTTTATATGTCATAATTCTGAGAAAAGTAGATATAAACTCGCAATAGCTAGTTTATATCTCGCAATTTTGAGGAAAAAAAAATTGCCAGAATTGTGAGATGTAAACTCAGAATTGCAAGAAAAAAAGTCTGAATTGTGAGATAAAAAATTGCAATTACCTTTTATATTTTTTATTCAGTGGTGAAAACCGGCTTCCATACAAATCAAACTTGACCCAATTTACAATTTTAAATGCTGTTATTTGAAAAAATTCCAAATTTCAAATGTTTTCCAAATGTTCCGAAATCTAAATCATAGCTGCGTCCCAAATGATGCACTATACTCTATGCACTCATACACTATGCACTATGTACTCAACCATGTAATGTATGAATTATATAAGACGTTCGCCGATCGATGACCCACGCTTGTCCTAGGATTACTCTTTGTCTTGCCTGTGTTGTACCTGTTTGCCATTGTTTGACCCATGCCTGTTATGACCATGTCTCTTAAATAAAAGCATGCAGATGGATCCGCACGTCTAACGTCTCTGTCGCCCCGTAACAATAAGGTTATTTTGTTATTCATAATCGGAGTCTGATAGCTACAACGGCGTTTTAGTGCCACGTTAAAATTTTTAAAAAAATCTACGTTTATGAGATTAAAGTCGTAATATTTCTAGAATAAAGTTGAAATACTACGAGAATAAAGTCAAAATATTATGAGAATAAAGTCGAACTGTTTCGAGAATAAAGTCGAAATGTTTAAACGGCATGTGAGTCTTTCAGATTACAATAATGAGACATTATTTTCATTATAAATTAAGCTATACTGTTTTTTCATGCCTTCTGATGTTCCTTCACTTTTATATCTTGCTATGAACTTGAAATAAAGAGGAAAAACACATTTATAATTTGTATTTCGTGATAAAACTGACAGAATTAGAAAGTTGAGCTGTGTTATATTAAAAGCAACAAAGCACAAAATGATTGCGATTACTGGGTGGCTGGCATGCTACAAATAATGAATGGAAGACGTTAAATATTATGTCCAATCATTTACTGTATTATACCATGAATAAAACAGCTTGTGAATAGTCACTTACATGTTATAGCCTACAGGCTACCTCAGAAATGTAAACAATATAACTAATGTTAACGAATTGGAGCCCACTTCAACTCTTAGAACGTTTTATTAATTAAATAGGCAACATGTGAGGAATAAAAGTTTGGACGCCATAGACGTTTTTGCGGAGTAGGAGTAATTTGTGTTTCGCTATAAAACTGGTTTTGAAAGCTGAGACTTATATTAAAAGTAGGCCTACCACAAGCACAAAGCTTATTGCTATTGGGTGGCTGGCGCGCTACAAATAACAAATGCAATGGAAGACATGAAATATTATTTCCAAGCATTCTGTCACCGCGAGTATGACACATGGTATGATTTCTGCTAATAATCCCACATATATTTGTAGTCTATTAAAAAAGGGTTAAATAAGAGAGCTACAGCGCCCCCCCAAAGGAATGTAGATTGGGTGTGTGAGCTGATGTTAAGATAAAAAGTTGTTCCAGTTCAATCTGTTAATAAAGATCATATTCTTGATATTAAGATGTTTCCGCGAGTCCTTAAAATGGACTATTCCTCATCCCAGTAAGATGAGGCGGCCGCTCGGACGCAACAATATTCAAATAAATTCCGGTGGCCTGGCAACTTCTCCCGGTGCTCTCAATCCGGGCCATTTGCCTTTTATTCGACTTTATTCTCGAAACATTTCGACTTTATTCTCTTAATATTTCGACTTTATTCTCGTAATTTCGACTTTATTCTCAAAATATTACAACTTTAATCTCGTAATCTTAGATTTTTTTATTTTTTTAACGTGGCACTAAAACGCCGTCATAGATAGCCCTTCCCTCTTCGCTACATAATTAAAGCTGCGACAGTTGAGTGCATGAAGTGTCCAACATTCCATACTCTGTTTTTTCGGTTAAGTGCATCATCCGGGTATTTTTTATTTTTGGAATTTTCAGTGTGAACGCACTACTCGCACTGTTTATACTAAAAACGTCATAGAATAGTGCATAAGTATGCACCTCATGTTTCGTAAGTGTTCCTCATCACTGTCCTAGTATTGATATTCGAAACTCTCCATACACCCGCACTCGCATAAATGCATGTGTATCCATAAAATAATTTGTAATTCATTAAAGATGAAAGCAATCATTTCTTGCATTTAGTGAAGCTTTACATACGTTCATCGCTCTTTCGCACAGTTAGAGCACATGAACTGACTCTTCAGAGAGAAATTCAAGAGGGAAACATCGTTTCAGACACGAAGTCTTCCTGACAAGACGACTGGCAGATCAGTAAAGCTGCAGCTCCCGAAAAATGATCCTTTTTACATCAAAGATATGTTTTAGTTGTCTCTGGGGCCAGAGTTTGTGTGAATGAGAGCGTTTATGTTCACAGTCTGTCAGATCCCCTCGCAACACAGAGCTGCTTTGACGTCACCCTGAGCCAGCTATCTGGGGTTATTAGCGCTGATATTGTCATAATGCCCACTGTAGACTTAGCGAAGTATGCACTACAAACATCTCCTGTGATTCAGCAGAGATTGCTCTCAAATCAGAAGCCTTTGCATTTCGTTTTCTGAACCTCAGTTTTCCTTCAGGCTGTTTTCATTTTTGGAGCATTTAGGTCACCTTCCACTTCTCATAGGGAATGTGTTTGTCGTGTGGCAAGGTCTCAGATGTTTGAGGTTTTGATAATTTTAGCTTTCTATGGGCAGTTTTATTGATCAAGATGTTGTCACACCTACATTAAAAGAAATGCGCACATTATGCTCCTTTAACAGCATTTTTGGCATAATGTCAATTATCGCACTAAAGTAACATTAAAATACAGATTAATGACATAAAAGTCCACAAAAAAAACATTAAAGGTTATACGTTTTCTTCTTCTTGAAATATCTTAAATTATTAATTCGGAAATCTTAACTTTTTGTGGAGTCACACCACATGACAAACTGAACTCATCATAAAATGTGTCATAAAAATACTTTTTTTTGAATACCACATTACAAAAGATTTTTTAAAACATAATTGTTCCATTTTTATATGGTTTTATTAAGAATTTTTTTTCTTAATTATGCTATCAGGATAGTTCACTATTATTCTATTGACTTTATATTCTCCAAAAAATATCTGAATGAATTTTAATGCAAAAATTAAAAACATGCTCATTGGAGGAAAGACGTATTCTTATATTTATGAATCACATTTATGTATTTTTGAAATAATAGTCCATCCAAAAAAGGAACATTATTTCATTGACACCGTACACAAAGTTTCTAAAATAGCCAGAGGGCATTACTTATTGTGGCTTTTATCAGCTGTTTGGACTTTCATTCTGACGGCACCCATTCACTGCAGAGGATCCGTTGGTAAGCAAGTGATTTGATGGTGTTACTTTAAAGAGAAATGACTTTTTGTGCAATAAATATGAGCTTCACGTTAGTTGGCCTCTTAGGACTTCCATTGTAAGCGTGCTGCTTTTTTAAGAAAAAAATATATAAATTGGGGATGAAAGGAAATTTTATTTTGTGTTGTGGACATTAAGCCACAAATGCTGTAGATAGAGCTTCCCTTGTATTGAACCTAAAACATTCCTTTAATACAGCAAGGCTTAGACTATGTCTTCTTGTGCCAATTTTGTAGTTTTAGGTTTTGAGTTTCCCTGAATGTGGACTTGGACAATAAGGAGACTCATAATATTATATGAATGGTTTTGCCACTGTTTGATTGGCCATATTCTCCTTTTAAGACACACACAAGTCGTCGTGTACTAACCCAGCCAGAATGAATAGAGGTTTATTTCTGCCTTTTAAAAAAAAGAATCAATCGTGACTCATTGTTTTCAGAGATCTTCACCATCTCCATCTCTTTGCTGTCTCAGTGTACAAAGGCAGCACCTCGTACATTATTTTATTCAAATATAAGTAGGAGCACTTGCCAGCTAGTCTGAATTCCTTGCTCTTTTTCCTCATGCCATAATAAAATGAGGTTTCCCACTCTTATGTATGTTTCACATTCTCCTCTTTTATCCAACACCGCTTCCGTTTTTTTTCTCTCTCTCTACAGTCATCATCTCTCTCCCTCGCCCATTAAAGATGCAGCGAGTAGTTAAAAAGAAGCTGAAAGGTTTAATAAAAGGACTGCGAGGTGCTACTTGTTGCGTGGGCTCAAAGCACCTGAGATGAAGATGTTCATCTCCGCTTGACAGCTCGAGCCTGCCGTTCCGGGACGCATGAGAATTCACGCTGAATCTCACTCACTCTTTTTCTGTCTCCCTCTCTCCATCTCAAACTAGAAACAGAGCACGTGGAGAGAGATAAATGTGGATGTTTCCACGTTAGAGAAAGCTGTTTTAAGTCAGATTTACATGGTTTTCATAAATATTTGGATTTATTGAATTGTTTACAGGTCACTTGCGTGCTTGTTTGCCTTGTGAATTATGAAATTGATATTTAACATATTGGATACGGATTCAAAGATTTCAGAGGGGTTTAACAACGCTTTTTTAGCTTGGGTTTTAAAATCCTGCTCCCAGGATAGGCTTGAATAGTGCTGCCAAAGGTGTATCTGAATACTTCCCTATTATATAGTTGGCAAAAAATAGCATGCATGAATAGTATGTTTACATTTACAGAATACAAAGAAAATTACCCGGATGACATCCTACTTCTGGCGAGATTCTGAAATGCGCATCTGATGGACACTTTACTATTCCATGAGGCCACAGGAGGGATTTGTCAATGGCAGTGACGCAACACAACTGATGCTAAGTTACATGACAGTGATATTATGACAGATTTTATACATCCGGATTACATTGAAGGAATAGTTGCTGAAAATGTACTCAACCTCAGCCATCCAAAATGTAGATGAGTTTGTTACTTTATTGACACAGATTAAAAGAAAAAGGATTCCATCACTTGCTCACCAATGGATCCTCTGCAGTGAATTGGTGCCGTCAGAATGAGAGTCCAAACAGTTGATAAAAACATCACAATAATCCACAAGTAATGCACTATTAAGACATCTCTAACTTCAAACTGTTGCTTCCAGCCAAAATACGAGTCCGCAATCCATAATAACGCTTCCTCCAGTGAAAAAGTCCATCCCCTGTTGTCAGCTCGCATCAAAATCTGCCAACATATTTTGTTTAGAGACTGTTTTAGCTTCCAAACGGTGCTTGATCTGGGCATATTTCTCTTCTGATTCAGACCAGATTACTTTTTCACCGGAGAAAGCAATATTATGGAGAGGGGACTCATATTTAACTAGAAGCAATGGTTTGAAGTTAAAAACCTCTTGATGATGGATTCGTTTCTTACAAACGTGCTGTTTTTGTCTTCACAAGACATTAATTGATGGACTGGAGTGGTGTGGATTATTGTGATGTTTTTATCAGCTGTTTGGACTCTCATTCTGACGGCACCCATTCACTGTAGAGGATCCATTGCTGAGCAACTGAATCTGTTCTGATGAAGAATCACATTCAGGCAATCCAAAATGTAGATGACTTTGAATACATTTTCTGCAGGTTTTCAATTTTGGGTGAACTATTCCTTTAACTATGTTTTAACATATAAATACGGGTAAACAAGTGCATAAATGTAGTCACGACATAAGTGCTGCGTCATTTTCACAATAAAACTAAATCTTTTGTCTTAGTGTTTAATCTAAATGCTTATGTTAAATCAAGTACACTTAGATAACTGTTTATGTGTAATAGTCCTAGCTTTGCCTGTTGAAATCCCATCACTCTTTTACAATACTCAGGATAAATGATCTGCACTCTTTCTCCAGTCCCCACTGTGGTTGAAACCTGTTTCTCTTCACTTCACTCAGCGCCGTAGATCTCCACCGGGACATTCTCTTTATTCTCTTTCCTTCTCCTTCTCTGATTTTGTCAGCCATGCAGAACTGGAGATGCTACTGTATTTACATACACACTGCATACCGACAGTGTGCACAACCTCACTGAACACATTTGAGATTAATTGGAATGCTGTTAATGAGAGCCAGATCCCATCAACAACATTGGTGTCTGACCTCACTGATGCTCTTGTGTCCCACAACCTTGTTCCAACACCTAGTGGGACATTTCCCCAGAAGGCTGGAAGCCATGAGGGAGGACGAACTCCCATTGCCCATAGCGTTGAAATATTAAATTAGTGTTTTTAAAGCAGTGGTTCTCAATAGGTGGGCTCAGTATTCCTCCAGGGGGCACGAGATGACTTAAAAGTAAAGTATATTCAGTTCACATATTGTATGATTAATATGTTAAATAAATTAAAAAATAATAATAATAATTAAAAAATGACAGCACCACCTCTCTTGTACGTATTCTGTGATATTCTGTAGCTGTTTCTCATCGCGCTGTGCCAAATACAGACTGAACGGTGGCTCAGATCACCTGACCGCTGCATGAGCGTATGATACGCAAACTGCAGCTCTCGGCTGGATAAAGTAAGCTAGTGTTGCGCTAGTAAAGGTTTTGATGGATGACGACTGTAATCAAGGTAAATACGATTATAGTGACATACAGGAGTCGTCCGTTATTATTAATGCGCAAACCAACAGTTTATGTGCGCTCTTGGCGCATTGATCACTTTAACATCATATTTCTGTTTGAACACAGTTCAGTATATTTTGTCAAAATGAATGTACAGCGAGTGTTTTATAACGGATGCTCACCGAGGAAGCGTGTTTTGGAGAAGTTTGTGAGAATCAGTGGTGTTTATGTTCATATGGGCATAAGACGCTCCAAACACAGACACGATCGCGTTCTGACAGAGAAACTGTTCACTGATGACGTCGAGCCGCCTTCAGATCACTGAGTTTCCCACCATTTCATCAGAATGTTTCAATTTTTGATTTGTATTTTGGTGTTTAGTGATTCTGAATGGATCTGTGTAGTAGTTTATATGCAGTCCTTTCTCATCTCTGTGTGGTCTTGTTTGAAATGGCAGGCTGACTTGTGCTTATTTGTTAAAGTTACTGTATAATTGAGATTTACGTACATTTACGTACTTTTAGGAATATCTGCAGTGACATTTTTACGAAGTATGTTTGCAAAAAAAGAACACTGAATGCTTAAATCTATCTTTTTTTTTTTTATAATTACATGGAATTTAAAAGTTCTAACATTAGAGTACAAAGGGTTTTGTGAATGGAATAGGCTGGGGGGCTTGCAGTATTGATTCGGAGAGGAGGGGGGCCTTAGAGTAAAAAAGGTTGAGAACCAGTGGTTTAAACAATAAAGCCATGAGAGACTGTTACTACGATTTTTCCACAGTGTTGTTGTGCACAACACAAATCAGGAGAAGGGTATAACTGCAGCCTGGAGATCTCCAAATGGGGGCGGGAACTCCAAAACGGGGTGGGAGCTCCAAAATAGGGCGTGGCTACCTCTTATTGTCACAATAAATCACTTTTCACTTGCAACTGGATTCTGAGTTCTCTTCCCCTAACAACCTGACCCTAACCTTAAAAAGTGAAACTGACTGCATGGCGGGAATGGCGCTGAATAGCATGGTAAAGACAGATGCAGTTCAGGAGATAAACAGTTAATAATTATAATAATTATGCGCTGCCTCGGATTGTTTCCAGTCCTCTGTCTCGGATTATGTCCAGTTTGGGAACCCATCGAAGTCTCGCTGGATTCCACTTCCCTAGCTGGATCGGGTCGGGATTTCGTAATCCCTGTGTGCTCACGGCAACCCCTAAACCTACCCCATACCTGACCCTAACCTTAACCAGTGAAACTGACTTCACGGCGGGATTGGCGCTGAATAGCGTGGTAAAGAAAGTTGCAGTTCAGGAGATAAACAGTTAATAATTATAATAATTATGCGATATGAGATCGTTCCGTAACTCCCCAACCGGACCTCACCGGGCAATGGCACCTTTTTAGTTACACCCAGCGTCACTACCCCCTCCTACCCTGTGAATTTCGAGCCCCGGGAGTAAAATATTTCCCCTGCGCTGGGACGGGTGATTCCCGTTTATATCATTAAGCAGAGGTTCAAACTCCAGTCTAAACACCACTGGCCACAAGCTTTGGGCTCTGCTCTCACGGAGAATATTTATTTATATAGCATATTTTATTTTAGATGAACTAGAAACAATGTTTAATTTATAAAGTTTTATTTTGAAATGTAAGTCAATATCAATTGGCTGAAGCCAGAGCCAATGGTGAAAGACCCCGCCCCATTTTTTCACGCCCCCCCCATTTTGGAGATCTCCGGTCTGCAGTTATATCTACTTGCAAATCAGAACCCACTTAATTTCCTTAAATGAATAGTTCACCCATAAATTAAAATTTTCTTTCATCCAAGATGTAGCTCAGCTTGTTTCTTCATCAGAACAGATTTGTAGAATTTAGCATTTCATCACTTGCTCAGCAGTGGATCCTCTGCAGTGAATGGGTGCCGTCAGAATGAGAGTCCAAAAAAGCTGATAAAAACATCACAATAATCCACAAGTAATCCACACCACTCCAGTCCATCAATGAATGTCTTGAGAAGTGAAAAGCTGCGTGTTTGTAAGAAAGAATTCCTTCATCAAGGTGTTTTAACTTTAATCCGTTGCTTCTGGCTAAAATACAAGTCCATAATCCATAATAACGCTTCATCTAGTGGAAAAAGTCAACCTCCCATTTTCCTCTCACATCAGAATCCCCCCACATATTTGTTTGGAACTGTTTTGGACTGTTTTTCGCTTTTAAATGGTGCTTGATCTGTGCAGATTTCTCTCCTGATTCAGATTAGATGGACTTTTTCACCAGAGGAAGTGTTATGGATTACAGACTTGTATTTTAGCTGGAAACAATGGTTTAAAATGGAAATTTCTTTATGGATTTGTTTACAAACCTGCAGCTTTTGTCTTCACAAGATGTTAACTGGAGTGGTGTGGATTATTGTGATGTTTTTATCAGCTGTTTGGACTCTCATTCTGACGGCACCCATTCACTGCAGAGGATCCATTGGTGAGCAAGTGATGGAATGCTACATTTCGCCAAATCCACATCTTAGATGGACAAAGGGTGAATAAATTGTACGCAAATTTCCATTTTTAGGTTAACTATTTATTTAATCATTGTAAAACACAGCTTATTGTGATTATTCCTTCTATGAAATGACACTAATATGAGAAGAAACCAATTTGTAATATTTAACAACATTTGTGAACAATAATAATCATTGCTAGATTTATATTATCTGAAAAGTGTTGTGCACCTGCTAAGGTGGTTTTAGTTTTTTAGCATGGTATTGTGAAATATTTTTACAATTTAAAATAACTTTTTTTTCTATTTGAATAAATTGTATAATGCATTTTATTATAACATTATAACTTACTGTCACTTTAGATCAATTTAATGCATTCTTGCTGAATAAAAATATTCATTTATGAAAAAAATTCACTTACCCAAAACTATAAATATAAAATATGTAACACATTAATCTAATAAAAACAGATTTTTTTATATTTATTTGGCTTTTTATAAAGTGTTTGTTGAGAAGCCAAAGATAGTTTTACACAAGGAGGACACTGAAGATAAAGCTAAACTAAAAAACATTTTGCCCACCAAGTTCATTAGCCTATCCGTCGGCTATTTACAGTTGCTAAGCAACTTGCCGCATTAATTTAGAATTCATTTGATGTGTTTGGTCACAGGTGTGTGCATGTCGGCTACAAATGTGACTCAGATTTCACAGCCGGAACTATCTGTGTCATACATTTCCGTATATATGTCAGATAAAGTGGTGTAGATCAGATATAGATTAGTGTAACTAATCTGAACCGGACAGAACCATCTCGTTTTAACAGGTTGTCTTTCTTGAAGCATGGAAACTGTTATCTGCGAGGGGATGGAAATGAGGTGACCACGGCAACATATTGTCACTGATATTTACTCAACGGAAAGAAGTTTGACTCAGTATTTTCCACTAGCGTGGGGGAATCTTCATGGAAATACCAGAAAACGAAGTTCAATCAGGAAGGAAAATGCGCTTTATGGTTGGATGATGATATTTACATGCAATCAGAGGCCCACATGATGCATGCATGCATATCGCTCGGAAAATGTCAGGAGCAATTTAGATCAGCAGCACAGTTGTATATTTAGCATGTCAGTGTGGTTTACCGTAATCTTTCAATCCTGTCTCCCAGAGAGACTGCGCGAGAATCTGAGC
Source organism: Sinocyclocheilus rhinocerous (assembly GCF_001515625.1). Taxonomy (NCBI): domain Eukaryota; kingdom Metazoa; phylum Chordata; class Actinopteri; order Cypriniformes; family Cyprinidae; genus Sinocyclocheilus; species Sinocyclocheilus rhinocerous. The sequence continues at coordinate 221,237 of NW_015670976.1, read as the reverse complement.
TGACTAACATCTCACTTCAACGCTGCACTGATGTTCACAAGTAACTTATTTCAAGCTTTTCCAGTCCAAACGGATGTCATGATGTTTATGTGCTTCACAGATTAAGGAAAAGGGATTCAATAATAAAGAATTGTGCTTGCTGATGTCATTGTCTATTTCAAAATTCATCCTAAAAATGCTGACTGCAGTTTGCAAGCAAACTCCTTATGATTGAGTGCCAATAAGAATTGAAGTGATTGCTTTTGGATTCCAAATCAGTCCTGATTTTGGAATTGAGGGAGCAAACAGGATGCAGAAGTACAATTTGAATTTGAATTATTCAAAGGAAAACTGTAATTTCTGGCTTTTTAATGTTGGATTGACAGAGTCTTGTTTTACTGTTTATTGTTGACCATTCAAAAATAAGATTTGTACTTTTGCTTACCAGGGCTACATTTATTTGATCAAAACCTCTGTGAAAACATAGAAATATTGTGAAATATTATTACAATTCAAAATAGCAGTTTTCTATTATAATATATTTTCTAATGTAATTTATTCCTGTGATGCAATGCTGAATTTTCAGCATCATTAACCTGACTTTCTTCAACTTCCTGCGCCGTGTGACCAATTCAATTTGAATTCACACTCATAATTTGAAAGGAAAGCATGGTATATGTAAGGATCTTGCATAAAATATATTTCTTCACTACAAACCATTGGTGCCTCTTAATAATAACATTTAATTTAAATTAACAACTTGATTACACCATTTAATCTAATCTGATTTCATGCTGAACAGACCACTGGATTAAAGAAATTTCCTGTAGTGCGACGTTTCTGGAATTGAGGTGTGGGTGATTAGTGACAAAGGTTTTTTCCACTGAAAGACCATCCACAGCTGAATTCAGCCCTAAGTTTCTGTAAGTTCAGGTTTAGCGTGCGTCTAGTCATCCGGTCAGACTTCTGAAGTGCGCAGTGGAGAGCGAGAGTAGTGGATAAGTTCAGAATGGGACGAGAGAACACAGCGGGCTTTGTTGCGGTAGAGCGAGAGGAAAACCTTGGACCGTGCCTGTGGAGGAGAAGAGTGTCTCGCTCCCTCGTTCGCCATGATAACAGCTGAGGAGAAGCAGATGTGGGAGCAAGAGGCAATTATGAGCCTGCGGCCAGTCGATCAGAAGCGAGGGAGGGGAGATAGAGGATGTGGTTAAGGCATTGCTTCTAACTGCTGAGGCTGCGAAACCACACACACGCACACAATCATGTTTGAGATCTGTTGTTCCCTCCTTTTTTGGATGTTTCTTTTATTTAAATGGCCGTTTGACTCTCATCTTCCTGTTGCCACATTTCCTGTGTGGAGTTTTCTCTGCATCTGTTTGGAATCTCTTATCTTAATTAATGTACAAAGTCTCAATCGCCAGTACCTGTCCGTTCGCTTTGTGATCATTTGGGTTCATTGTAGTAAGATGAACACATTTTGTGGATCATCATGTCCTTGACCCAACTGAAGAAGGCAACACATGGCAAAGAAACACACATTAGATCTCAGTTTGTAAAATCTCACTTGTTTAGATATGAATGAGATGAGAACAAATTGAGACTTTATTATAGTCTCCCCCTTCTTAAGATTTTTCTCCTGAGAAACCGTTATTTCCTTCAGATTGCATTATAGTTCAACCAAAAATGAAAATTTGCTGAAAATGTATTAATCCTCAGGCTATCCAACATGCAGATGAGTTTGTTTCTTCATCAGATTTGGAGAAATGTAGCGTTCCATCACTTGCTCATCAGTGGATCCTCTGCAGTGAATGGGTGCCGTCAGAATGAGAGTCCAAACAGCTGATAAAAACATCACAATAATCCACAAGTAATCCACACCACTCCAGTCCATCAGTTAATGTCTTGTGAAGTGAAAACCTGCATGTTTGTAAGAAATAAATCCATCATTAAGAGGTTTTTAACTTCAAACCTCCAGTCAATAATCCATAATAATGCATCCTCTCCCGAGACTATATTATACTGTACATTATGGACTCGTATTTTGACCAGAAGCAACATTTTCAAATTAAAATACCTTAATGATGTATTTGTTTCTTACAATCCAGCAGCTTTTCACTTCACAAGACACTAACTAATGGGACTGGAGTGGTGTGGATTACTTGTGGATTATTGTGATGTTTTTCTCAGCTGTTTGGACTCTCATTCTGACGGCACCCATTCACTGCAGAGCATCCATTGCTGAGCAAGTGATGGAATGCTACATTTCTCCAAATCTGTTCTGATGAAGAAACAAACTCATCTACTGTTGGAATATGGCTGAGGGTGAGTACATTTTCAGCAAATTTTCTGCCTTTTTTTTTTTTTTTTTAAACAACAGAAAGTGGCCCAAAATGTTCTGGACAATTTGGAGTATTAAAATGATATATTTTGGGATAAAATGAGGCCAAAGCACACTTTTCAAGCAAAAGTTACACCGAAAGATGTTAATTGAATTTTAAATTGTAATGCAATAGATATACTGTTGAAAATGAAGACTAAACTATTTGGACACTCTGCTAGGACATCTGTGTGAATGTGAGGAGAACTGACTTCATATACATCCACTAAAAATCAACAAAACACCAGTTGATTAAAAGTAAAACCGACTTTGAAAAGCGAATATGTTCCTGCATCATGTTTGCAGTTGCTACTTTCATATTTTGTTATCTATTAATGACATGCATTAAGTTTGAAGTGTCTCTTTAGTGTCCAAATACATATTAGACTCACTATCTCTAAGGCTGACGCTCCAGAAATTGCACTTTTACAATAGGCTGCGGTAACACTTTATTTCGATAGTCCACTTTAGACATTCTATTAACAGTAAGTAACTTTGCAACTACATGTCAACTAGCAGTTAGTAGAGTATTAGTAGACTGTTTGCTTAATATCTTCGAACACTTTCTTTGTCAACTTATTCTACTAACCCTAAACCTACCCTAACAGTCTACTCTGAGAGTTAGTAGACATGTAGTTGCAAATTAATGAGAATTAGTTGACATGTAGTTGACATGTAGTTACAAAGTTACTTATAGTTAATAGAATGTCTAAAGTGGACTATCGAAATAAAATGTAACCCAGGCTGCTTCATGCTCATCTTTGTCCCATCAGAATTAAAGAGAACATATGGAAATGATTATGTGCTGTATAGCCTAACTAGAGACAAAATTTAAATAGAAAGTAAGTGATTTTGAGCCATCACTTGGGCTTCTGTAGCCCACATTACGCTTCCAGTCTGTGATCTGTTGCATGTCTTGTTTCAGTCTGTTTGAAGAATGAGAATGAAGAATTCCAAAGTGCCATTAATAACAAACGACAGGCCTCGCCTCTGGTCGACACGCACCATCTCTGTTTTGAAAACCGTATGTCTTTTGTGCGAGACCCCTGAAAACATTTGAAAAAGCACTGTATGTTGGAGGTTAAGCAATCAAGACACATTTATGGGATGCGTTTGGCTCCGGCACTCGTGGGGAATGTGACCTGTAGCTGCGTAGGAGAAGGCACTCATTCAAAGCAATAAGGAAGTAATGTGTGAAGTATGTAGGTGTGTGTCCCTTATTGCGTAAAACGAACATGAATGTCAGTTGCCTCTTTCCTTTTTCGTGGAACAAAAGTCAGTTAAATCGTCGAATCACAGGGGAGGAGAAACAAGTAGTTTCAGTAAAATTAACAATAGTTGCGTATGAAAAGGGAAGGGCATGCTAATAACTGCCTAATGACAGCAATATCTGAGGTTTGAGGAAGTGATTCACCCAGATGACCTACTCATCCATTTTGACACCATCTTTCTGTAAATGCCACATTTGGATAACGTAGGCTGTTTATATTCCAAGATTGTAAGTCAGTTGCTTTTTGGACTTTCCTGCAGGTTCGACGTATATGCAAAAGGAAGTAGCCATTTCTTCTTAGGCCCCTCCTACACTTAGTTGTCTTTGTTTAAAATTCATTGTAAATATTTTGTATTTTGACTATCATACTGTTTAAGAGGGGGTAAATTGGGTAAGTTCGGCCACTTTCAAGCTCCATTTAGCGACTTATTTTAAGTATTATCCATCCTCCTTGCATATCATGGCATAGGTCAGAAGTTTTCAAACTGGGGTCTCTGGGGAGAAAAACAATATGTATTTTTTTTAGGGCTGTCAAGGTAGATTTAGACATTTAAAAAATGAATATCTAATTTAAGTAATTGAAATAAACACAATGGAATTTTAAACAAATTTGATATGATTTAAATTAATAAAATATTTTATATTCCATTTTTAAGAAGGCGATTGAGGAGATTAATAGCAAATTATTTATGTAATTGACAGTTCTAGTTTTAGGAGTTAAGAAATACAAATAAAATCTTCATACAGTTTTGTAACAAAATAATATAAATAATAATCAAAAAGAATAAGTAAAATAAAAAATGAAAATTAAAGTTAAATTTAAATGTAAATGTAAATTAAATGATTATTGTAATTATTAATAAGAGATTACATTTAGAGATTACAATATATATATATATATATATATAGTTCTTTCTGGTTCTTGAATCTGATTGGCTGAGAGCCTTTTCCAGGTGTGCGATATTCTAGTGATAACGGCACTCCAACTGTTTCATCGTTTGCATAACGCCGCTTGCAGTGTTTGTCACCGCGAGTGTCATGGTGCTCATAAACCTGCCAAAAGAAGCCTCGCCTAGGCCAGTTCTTCTGGAGCTTGCTTATTTTTTTGCTCATTTCCGTTGCTGTTTCGCCGTCGTCGTTTATTTAAGTCTTATCCAACTGTTTCATCGTTTGCATAACGCCGCTTGCAGTGTTTGTCACCGCGAGTGTCATGGTGCTCATAAACCTGCCAAAAGAAGCCTCGCCTCGGCCAGTTCTTCTGGAGCTTGCTTATTTTTTTGCTCATTTCCGTTGCTGTTTCGCCGTCGTCGTTTATTTAAGTCTTAGAGTGTCTTACCAGAGAGATTGTGATTGTAATTTTGTTTTAGTGTTTGTGATTTCAACCTGTGATATTTCTTGTTAAAGGGATAGTTCACCCAAAAATGAAAATTCTGTCATTAATTACTCACCCTCATGTCGTTCCAAACCCGTAAGACCTCCGTT
>NW_015670976.1:185511-215732 GCF_001515625.1 Sinocyclocheilus rhinocerous | reverse complement strand
AGCTCTCTGACCCTCCCATAGACAGCAAGGATTTTTACACGATCAACGTCCAGAAACGTAGCAAGGCGATCGGTAAAATACTCCATGTGACATCAGGGATTCAACCGTAATATTACGAAGCTACGAGAATACTTTTTGTGCGCAAAAGAAAAAAAAAGACTTTATTCAACAATTTGTCTCCTCCGCGTCACCCTAGCGCCATTTTGGAGAATATCCACTGAACGCAAACAGCGTATGTTCATACAGTATATATATATATATATATGCAAATGTATAGTAACTCTAAGTTTTTACTATTGGTATTCATGTATGTTTGTTGTTTGGGTGGTTCTGGAGGGTCACTTGTATTTCGCCTTAGGCTTTTTGATTCAGAATTCCAATTTAACCCTTCTCTGTTTTAAATATTTGCCCAAGGACCTGCAATCTGTCAGATAACAGCAACATTTTAAGCACAAATGCTATAAAATAACAACTTTTTTTACTTAATTTGTTGTTTCCACACAGGCCCTGCTGTGCGCTGAGTCCAGCAATCTGATGCCACCGCCTGTGATCGGACAGCACACGGTCCAGGTTCTCAGAGAAATACTGGCCTAAAGCGATGATGTCATAAACCAACTGCTAGCCGCAAGAACCGTCACTCAGAACAAGGTGCACTGAGAGACGTCTCATTGAGTGAGAGAACAGTCCTGCGGGAAAAGAAAAATACTGCCTTACTTCTTAGCTCAGTGGTGATAATGTTGTGATTAAACTGATGAATGTCCATCAGAAAGGAAACTGAATGTAAAAATAATGACATAATGACACTCAGTTCACACATAATAATGTGCGCTGCCGAATGAGTTCAATCTTCAAATGATCAATAATGTGCAGACACTTTATTCACATCCAGACTTGCATGCGTACTGTGTGTTCAGGGTAATGGAAGCAAGTAAACTAGTCAGGCAATGCCTGTTCCATACTTCACTCCAAAATCAAAAGGTAAACAAATTGTGTAATATTATTGTATAAGTGCATTTGTTTAAAATTATGCCTATTTTTAGGACCATTATGATTTTCTTTTTACATTGTGACATCATTTTGATGTCACCAGTACCATTCAATTCTCAGCAGTACCAAAATAATAATAATAATAAAAGTACTGCACAGTTGTAAGCATATATCATGGTAATTACTTGTAGTACAGGACAAATGTCACAATTCAAAAATCTTAGTTGTGTTTAAAATCTAGTTTTATGAATATTTTTCTATCATTGGCAAATATTTATTTTATTTCATTTCATTTTATTTTATTAACTATGATTCAAACATTTATTTGTGAGATTCACCCCTGCTGCAATAATGATGAATTAATGAATTATCTATAGAAATCATTTCATATGATTTGAACTGGCACCTGTTTTGTAGAATGGCCCAAGATGACTGACATGTTTACTTATATTTGTAAATATCAGATTCTCTTGTATGCTTCCTAACATTTGAAAATCAGAGACAATACAGAAAGCAAACAAATTCTTGTTGCTCTACAACATCTTATCTCGGGCCGAAAGATTTGTCTCTGTAATTCAGAACATGACATACAGAAAGTATATTTTCCATGTTCAGTAAAATCACAATGTGTCTTATCTGTGGCTCATTAGATCTGAAATGGTCTAGAAGTGCTGTTATCTTCTGTTGAGTATCTTATTCCCGTCATTGTGCACTGTGAGCTGTCGCAGGTGCGAGTTGAAGGCACAAGGTCACTTCAGAGTCCTATCAAGGCTTTTGGCCCTGCACTAATGCATGGTGGGATTGTTTAGCCATGCAGCGGAATAAACACAATTTCTGATGTCTAACTGCCAAATCTTGCATGTCCCATTTCCTGTAGCTTGGGACACTGACTCATAACAGAACAACACAATGAGAGTGAATGCAGAGAGGATGTCACGATAGCTTTTGATTGTTAAAAATTATAGTCGGCATGAAATGAAAATTCTATTTTTTAAATGCATGTTATTGATTTAACCATGCATATGTTTCATTTTTTATTTTATATACAGCTGGCCACTTTCTTACAGTTGACCCCAAACTTGGATACAGATCTGCTTCCATCCAATTGACAACCGATGCATAGAGCAAGTCCTGCCCTACATTGTTTTGTCTTTTTTCGCCAAACCAGTTCTCTCAGATGTACAGTTAGCACCATTTTCCTTTAATACAGCTTCCAACCGTCTTAGAACAGATTCATACAGCCATAGTCTCCAGGTAAATGTCATCTATCAGAACATCTGCCAATGGTTTCAAATAAGGATGCACCGATACCACTTTTTCCAGTACTCGCCCGGAGTACGAGTACGAGTACAGGAGACCAGTATCGGTGCATCCCTAGTTTCAAAGATGGGAATCTGCTTCTCACTCTTCTCTCCAAAAATTGCCCACAGTGGTTTGATAATATTCAAGTCAGGTGATTTGTCTGGCCGGGGCAACTGCTGAAGTTCATCTTGGTGCTCCAACTGTTCAGGTTTTTTGATCATGGCACCGTATTATTCGCATTTTAGCATTGGTGTCTTTAATCTGTTATCAAAGTTTTAGCAATTGCAGCTTCATGGATGTTGGCTTTGAGTTTGAAGTTCTCTGTGGTCGGTTTTTGTGGAAATAGGCTCTTCAGGGTGAATACTGAGGTTTCTCAGTAGTTATGTGTTGTTTGGACACAATCTTCCGTAGTGTGTGATCATTCACTTTCAGTTTTCGACCACTTTTCGTCTTCGCTGATGTAGTCTTAATATGCTTTGTGTATGCAGTCATAAGCATATAGGCTGTTGTTCTTAAAACACCAAATAATTGGTACATTAAGGTTACAGACGCTCTTGCATATATTGTCCTACACTGATATATAACCTAGGGAATACAGACAATAAAAGGTAAGACTGTCGGCTTGGTGTTTCCCAGCCTTTAGAGTAACTAACTAAAACTATCGGTGCTAAAAACTTCATTCAGTAGCATGACAGTCAGTAAACTGTTTTCAAAACAGTACTAGTGTAGTAGTTTTTCAGGTGTATTTAAGATCAAACTCATCATCCTAATTGAGATTCATTAAACAAATGCCAGAAAAATAAATCTGGTAAGTTATATCAAGTGACAGTTTGCTCATCTCTTTTGAGCTCTTAGAATCTGACGGCTACCGCAAGGTTTTGGGACACCAGAATCTGTCAGCTGGTTGAGCACTACTGAATCTTCACAGATGAAGTACTTCACCTGGCACAGCTTGCCTACTGAATGCAAAAGACAGGTATGCATTTTCAGGTGCAGGACATGAGTTTTGATGGATGCGATTTGCTCAGGTTAATAAACGTTGAGGTCCTGAGCCTCGTTCTGATGACATTGGGAGAAAGCTGCCCAGCTCAGTCCAGAGTTAAAGAGAGTTTTCCTGATTGAGTCATCTGTTTATCCTGTTCCAGTTCATTTCACCGGAGACTTTTTAAAATAAGTCCCTTGGACGAAATAACGCTCAAATCATAATCTGCACAAGGTTACGTACTCAGCCCTAAGGTCCTTCCATTTAGTTAGAACGGACAATTAAGACTCAAACCAATAACCTTTTGCTGACATAATAATGGTGTGATCAAATCCCAGAATGTCTATGAAGAAACAGATGTCAGCTCTCCAAGGCTTCGCTGGGGAAGACTTTCCAGCCTAAGTTGGCCGTCTTAATGACAGCCACAGAGAGTGTTGGTAACAGTAAAGGTCAGAACTTGGCAAAGGTCAGCGGCGTCCCCGGAGAGCACTGCAAAAACCAATCGAGTCTGACTGTCAGAAATCTAGCATTACGAAGAGGCCAATTACTCCCCATGAAAATGGCTGGAGGTGTGAAGGTTATGATAACCGTACTCAATCTCCTCTCCTATCGCCATGAAACCATTGTTTGTTTATGTTTGACGTCGCTCTGCACTTTTTCTGCACGCCGAATCTCAGGATGCCCGGATATGAAGTCCGGGGAGAACGCTGGGAAGTGTTTTCCTGTTTTCAGTTTGTGTTCCGCTGACACGTTCGGAGAAGGAAACGGGTTATCCAGCCCAACCAGCTGCACATGACATTAGCCCCCTCCCTGCGTCCCACGCTGCACCTCTTTGTCCTCAGCCAATGGGAGGTGACCCATGCCGCCGTCACTTCCAGTTTTGCGTGTGTAGGCCGTTGCTATGCCGATGGATGGTTTCCGGAGCAACCGGCGAGCGAAGAAATGAACTAAGCAGACCTAGAGTGAACCTGCGGTTTTAGAGATGGGAAAAGTAAAGAGGACAAAGAAACTGAAGATAAGGATTGGAAAACCATCTGCATGTCAACCCGGAGCAGGCGTAAACTTCTTGGGCACTCAAGTTTGGAGGTACCAGGTTGGTGGCCCAGTCTGAAGTTGACAGTGTGCCTTTGTGTAGTTGGGATTATCATTTTCCATGACTTGCCATGATGTTGTGGTGCCCAAATATGGTTGGAGTTCAGAGTTGGAAATTCCATCAAAGAGTCGATGTGATTGTTTCAGCCGGTTTATCACATGCTAAATCAAGATTGTTTTCACATATACTTTCATCACGTATTCAGATTTCACAATTTGCACACATTTAGTATGCATTTACCTCCAGTCCACCGTCTACCCACAATCCCCCTTGTGAGCCTGCCTCTCAACTCCCATAGAGACTATAGAGTAGTACCAGTATTGCAGTACCAAGTCTGAAAGAGACAAAATCACTCCAATAATGTTTTAGTTTTTAAATGATCTATGAATCCCACAGCTTTTTGTCTCATGAGAGAAAGTGAATGTGAGAGTGTGAGTAACCTTGAACATCAGAAGACGAGTGTGTGGTTGGGAGTGTGTGTCTGTGTGTGATTTCAAACGATCAGTGTGGGAGTGCTGGGAGGAAATTGCTGTGGTCCGGTCTGCACTGAAGCGCTGATGACAATCTCACACACACGGCATAAGATATTCCGGAAAGTCTGTCCTATAGAAGGAAGGTTTTTAATAATGTAATTATTTGATATACAGGTATATTTCTTTAAATGTGTTTAGTTGTGTGTGTGTATGCAAATATACACATTTAAATTAATATGATTTTTTTACATTTTATTTTATTTTAGTATCTGTAAACCTCTTACAAATTCTCAAAAATAATTACAAAATAATTTAATTATGCGTATCTACACACACACACACACACCAAACAAAAAAGGCAAAAGTACAGTTTACTATCTATATTAAAGCTCTCTATATTAATCAGACTTTATTAGAGCCAAAGAAATACAAACATTTCATTGAAAAATACACAATCTTCCAGCCCATGGTGAAGTTATTATGTAACAATGATTTGGGACAAATGTAATGTAATTTAATGGAAAACTGTGTGAATGGCGCCCAATATGGATTTCTGTGGCTGAATGAACATATCAGTTTGCTTTCTCACAGCTTTAAATCTGCAACTTCGCTGGCTAACAAATGCATTAATGTGACCAGGATATAAACGAATGCAAATTGATGGTAACAATCGAGACAGAACCCCTTTGAAGGGGTCATATGATGCGTTTTCATGTTTTCCTTTTACTTTAGTGTTTTCTATCTAAAAGAGAAGGCTGATCCAGACCTGCCGAAAATGCCTTGATTGAATTCTCCCTCACATATCTACGTCACTATGTGGAAATATTTGCATAATACCTCTCAAAGAAGGCGTGGTTTCGGGTGTCGCAGTAGTGTTGTTGCCACTGTTGTGCCCAACACCGCCATGCCGTGGATACGCTTTGTGTTTCTATGCGAAAGCCAACGCATTTTTTTTGGCCTTCCGAAAGTGGACGCAATTAGGAATCAGTGGTTAACATATATTTACAACACTGTCCCAGAACATTTCAACCCAAATGATTCACTACATGTTCTGCTTCACACTGGACACTCAAGTAGAGCTAAAGCAGGACGCGCCCGTTGTGATAGAGTAAAACTGATGACATTATTAACTGTTCTTATAATTGCTTTGGAAGCTAAAGCTTACGATTATGGTAAAGGGCGTTACATTTCCAACACATGCTTGAGATGATCGGCCAAACACAATGCACTGGGTCAGCTGGCCAATCAGAGCACACTGCGCTTTTCGAAGGAGGGGCTTTGTAGAAATCCACACATTTTAGAAAGACTGTGCATAGAGGATCTGCAATAATGAACAGTACGTGAAAAATAATGAATCTTAAAGCATGCTAACATATTCTATTACACCCAATACACAAAAGACTGTGCATAGAGGATCTGCAATAATGAACAGTACGTGAAAAATAATGAATCTTAAAGCATGCTAACATATTCTATTACACCCAATACACAAAATAATGAGCTTTGAAAATATAGCATCATATGACTCCTTTAAACATTTGGGTCAGACTTGCATGTGTTTTGGTCACATAGTTTTAACTGCTTGAGGTAATAATTGTTGCGTCCTCTCAGCCTTGAAAGCAAACTGCTGATCTTTCTCTACTAATTCAACATCTAGTCAACAAATTAATTACATAGTATGATATGAAAACATGCACTATATACAGTAGTATACTGTATACACACCGTTTCGTTGTCGATGTTTTAAATGCGTGTCTGAAGTGTCCCGCTCTGTGCAGCGTGCAATGTCACATGTCAAAACAAACAGCACATGATGTCAGTGATTCGCCTCTAGAGGTCGCTCTCGCTCTCGTACTGTAATGACCGCAGGACCTTCTCAGCCGCTCCAGCAACAGACGCAACCCGGGAAAACTATCGGCATGAATTTTTGCCTATCGCTGCCGATTAATCGGCAAAACCAATCAATAGGTGGATCTCTAATTCTAATGAACACAGGCCACAAGCATGAAAAAATTAACAACAACAACAACACACACACACACACACACGCACACATATATATATATATGTGTGCGTGTGTGTGTGTGTGTGTGTTGTTGTTGTTAATTTTTTCATGCTTGTGGCCTGTGTTCATTTCTGAATTGCATGTTTCTTTTATCAGCAAATAGTCAGGCTATTTTTGACAGTTTGGCTCATTTTAATCATGTTGTGGTTCCCAATGTTTTGGCAGTTTTATTTACTCAGCAAAGCCAATTTTCACTTGCATTTTCTGTTTGACAGGTGTTCCTTTTGAACCTTGGGTACTCCTTTCCAGAAAGTTCATGAGAAGCAGCTGGAATGATTCACTTGTTAGATATGGTCCGTTATAGAGTCGATTCAGATATCAAGTGGATGTGATCAACTGAGCAAAGACCTTTTCTCGTGTCATCATGTAACTTTAGAGATTCCAGGTGCTTAAAATCAGTGAAACTCTTTGCATGTCTCATTAAGTGGTTGTGACATTTGACCATTGTGAGTCAGTCGAGTGAATTAACTCACAACAAGATTATGTCACTCTTCATTAGGTTTCCACTTCAGCTAGTCAGATTATGTCAGTCTTCATATTGTTTCCACTTGAGCTAATCAGAGAACCGTCGGCCGCTCTCATAAACACGTAACCTCTGACAGGTTCAAGTGTAGTTAAATTGTTTCTCTTCTTCAGAACGACCTCCCTTGATGATGAAAAGAATCTAAATCAACCCAAACAACCCAAATTTTGTTTTTCAAAGCATACGTGCTTTAAAAATCAGCATGCTTCATCCACTGTGACCATTTCCATGATACCTGCTGCTTCCAAGCACTCCAACGATCCTCTTGCATTTAGTTTAGTGTACTTTAAAACTCTTGCCTGCCAGAGATGCATTGCAGGGAAGAATTTTGCCTTCATGGCTTGCCAGTTAAATCATTTATTTTTCATTCCCTTTCAAATCCATTGCGTCCTTATTGTGGCTTCTCCCTTCATCATCTAATGAAACAGGCATGTTGTTTTGCGCCGGCTTTTGCATGCTGTCTTAGAGCGCATATTCATGTCCTCCCTTGCACTGGTCATTCTGAACTCAGACAAATACCACACACTTCCCCTCCAATAAAAAGGTCCCCCGTCCCTTGAGCCTCTGCGGCGAGACTTTTTCCTGCTTGCCTGGTTATGGGGTCATCACTTGGTTTGGCAAGCCAAACAGCTTGACTTCTGACCTCTCTGTATACCCCAGGGGACTGCGTGTCTGGGTGATATATATATATATATATATATATATTATGAGCAAAGGATAGCCCAGATAATGGTTTAAGGAAGAGCAGTGGCTAAACCATGCCTTGTGATTTTATTTCAAATCTTTTACTTGTCTTGAAAAAGGCAGTTGCTAACAAGTGTTTATATGGGATTACAGAGGTTGTTGCGACATTAAACATCATCACATCGAACAGGTAAACTCATCTACTGTAGTAGCTTTAAAAGCCTCGTATTTAGAATCGCTCTCTTTTAAACTATTCTAACTCAAACTTTAAAATTTAAAAAAAAAATGTTTTTTTTAAATAAAGACTGTCAGAAGCTTAGTGGTGGTGACACTGAAGTCATGTGATCATGGTGTACTTCATTTATGGCCTATGTTTATCTTTTTACTTCTGCTGCTTGTATTTAGGCTTCAAAATTCATGAAAGTTGTGTTCATCATGATTATCATGATGAACAAAACGTCTAAGAATCATAAACTTTCACTGGTCACAGATCTTATTTTCTGCATTAATCTAAAAACCAGTGGAAAAATCAAGATGGGGTTTTATTGAGAGAACCAGGGTGATGCAAATCACTATGCAGTGCTGTAGTGATGATGTATTATCAGCCTCCAAAAATACAGCATCACTGCAGCACTGCATAGCTACTTTTATTAATTAAAAGCTTGTAGTCAGAGCTGGGTAGTAACTGATTACATGTAATCTGGATTACTAATCAGATTCCAAAAATGTTGTACTTGTAATTTGATTATATTGCATTTTAAATTGCTTATAATCATCTTAAAGTTACTTTTTATGGATTACAAGTCCCCCTGATATTTAAAATAAACATTTGATTAATTTAATAAAACAATGCATTTGCATGTTCTCAGATGACAGTTAATGCTCATATTGACATGTAGGTAAACAAATAAAATATTTAAAATTTGGGTGTTTTAATATGTTTTAATTGAAAATAATTGATTCATTTTAATTGTACATTTTTATGATGAATTTTTAGCTTTTCATCAAATTATTAGCTTTTCATCAACCCATAAACCTTTAATTTATCCCAGTTTGGGAAACCCTGCAGTAATGCTGACAACGATTTTAACTTTTTTTTTTCTCTTTTTATTTTCTTTTTAAATAATAGTCCCATTTAAAGTAAATAAATAAATAATAGTAATCTAAAAGTAATCCAAAAGTAGTCAGAATACATTACCTGAAATGGGTAATTTGATTGCATTGCAGACTGCAATTTTCATGATGTAGTTTTTAATCAGGTAACAGACTACAATTTGTAAGTAAAATCTACCCAGCACTGCTTAAAGCTGATCCGAGAACAATCTAAAACAACAATAGTGTTTAAAGACACTACTCAAACTAGGCTGGAGTGCTATAGATGCTCTCAGAAAACTTCATAATTAAACTTTTGTTTTGGAATTTTTCCTTGCACACTTCTCTCCTATAACAGAAAAACCATGAGAGGGTTGACATCGGTTCTAGTTGAATTAAACCCATTTCTATTTGCACATCAGCATTGGTCTCAGTATATGAAAACTTACAATATGTCATATTGTAAGTCTCGTGTGCCTTTCTACATAGGGTAGTTCAGTTTCCCAAGGACATTAAACTCCCCAAGTTTAGCCAACTCAAGCTGGCTTACATTGAAATTTGAAAGATCACAGTAAAATCACATACATGGTAAATAATATAATTCACACTTTAGTCCACTGCCTTTCCCATGTTTATTACTCAGAAAATTGTACTCTTTTGCATTTCCCCAGTGTCAACACCATAACGCATGGCATACCAAACATATGCCCAAAACCCCACTGCACACAAATCCTCAGTAAGACCCTGGCATGAACATCTGGTCACAAGTCTTGCATATACATAAAAGAGTTGAAGAAAAACAGACTCCTTGTACATTTTTCCAGCTGTACTTGATCATCCAATGCCACAGTGTTGTCACACATGGAGAAAGTGGATATGACTGAATCAATGTTATTTCAGAATGGAATTGTACACAGGTGCTCCCTTGGGCTCTTGTCTGATTGCTAAATGGCCCCGTGTCCTCAAAAGAGGAATTCATCTGGCAGACAAACTTTAGTAATGCTTAACCCTTCCTTGCCAACACCTCCAAGACCTTTTCTGATACGTAACTAAAGACGTAGGAAGCAAATTCAAAGCATTTGGAGAGTTCAAGCCAGGAAATGTTTACTTCCTCTTTTATATGTGAACAGACCCATTTCAATATAGTTACTTGCAGTAATTACAATGCACCTTTCATTATATGAAAATTAGTCAGGATGTTCATTGAGCTCAGCTCATGACAGTGACAAGGTCATTATTTTGATTCCCAGAGAATACACAAGCCTATTAAATGTATTTTTTTTATTGTATTCCTTTATTTATTTGTAGTTAAAAATATCCTTTGATTTGAGCAATTTTTCAACATGTCATGTTCTTTCATTTTTGTAATTTTTAGTGTGACTAAAATTCTGACTTAATTAAAAAGAAATGAAACAATGATTTTATCGTTCTCTGCCTTCAATGCCAGCTCTTTCTCTACTTTTGCTCGTGTTTATTTTTTTATATATGCAGTATGTATCTCCTAAATACCTAAATCTAAAAATAAAATTGAGTATTTCTTTTATATACATTCTGAAGGTACAGACAACATGGAAAGTGTTCAGAGTAATTCAGCACTTCTCTTTATCCAAAAATGTTTGTACATGTTGGGCTGCACCTCCAGGAAGCTGGGAGTTCAGCTTTGGGCTCTGGGGTTGGGCGGGAATGACAGATTGTTTTAGGGAGTTCAAATTCACAGCCCCAAACATTGTCTGTCATGTTCTGCACTCTTCCTTAGACCTTCTCCTATCCATCATGACGTGGGCCCCTGGATGAGACACTTAACTTAGTCCACACATGTCCTATTACCTGTGTGTGTCATCTTTCATTTAGATGACGACTGCTTCAGCTGGGTGGTCTCCATGACTGACGTGACTTAATCCATGTGTGATGTTCCTCTTAGTACATCAGTAGTTCATTTACCTGTCGACTTCAAAGTAGGAATTTATCACGTGGTAGGTTACAGCATGCTTCATTGGAGATGCTGCACAATGGTTCAGATTTAGGGATAATTTGGATGGGACAATGGAAAGCATTGAAGTCTTTCATGTGGTGTTAGGAAAAGTGCTATTGAACAAATCCTACATCTTTCTCATCTCTCACCATCTCCCAAAGATTGTCTCTGAAAGTGGCTCCATAAAAATTCCTTCAGCATGTTCTGTAAACGTTGTAAATTCCCTACTGTCTCTACTAATGGAGAAGATATCCCATGCTTACATTATTTTAAAAGTGCTGTAGCTTTAGAGAATGATAAATTGCCTAGCGGCCTAGAACTTACTCCTTTCGGCTTCGCCTCTACATTAGAGAAAGAGTACTGCGGAAAGATAGACTGTTTTACTGCCACGATCCATGTCTGACCAGACCTCACACTGCAGCTATGACTGTCCATTCTCTCACTCTCGTGTGTGTGTGTGTATACGTGTTTGTGAGCCAGTTTGTGACTGTCTGTTCGCTGTGTCTGAAGTCCTGCCATGGGTGTGTTCTGTTTACTGGGAGCTGTGGGAAATGAGGGGTGGAACCGGAGTGGGAAATTGTTCTTGGAGGAGGGGGAGAGGCTGCAGTCTAAACACCCAGTCCAGCTGCTTTGGCCTGTTGCATGGGCCAGAGAATGCAACGCTCCCCTCGTTACATCATAGTCAGTGGTCCCAGATCCCACCGCCGCACATGCTGACACTTCTCACTCACTTAAGTATGTCTAAGAACAGCAGCCATTCAAATATTTGTCTACTGGGTTCACTATGATTTTAGGGTGCCAAGATACAGTCAAAGAGTTAAGATCTAGTCGTTGTCTGGTATGTTTCAGAGGTCATGAAGCCAATTTGTGGCCGGTGAGGTGATTACTGAACTCTTAAGGCCACACCCAGGGCAGGAACTAAAGGATAAGTCTGAATTAGGTCTTCAACCTGGTCATATGAAGTATGAGAAGAAAGGTTGAAAGATGATACCTGAATGTCCACTGGAGCTAATGAGTAGGGCTTCCTTTGACACAACTGCAAAACACAAAGGGAGTGTGTGTTTTTCCAATCAGAGAGGGAAGACCAGATGGGAAGTACACCGGACACCCCCTGAGCACAGAAATGAGGAAAAGGCAGCAGGGGCCTAAGTGATTCTGTCAGACACTGACACTTCCTATGAGCAATTTTATTACTTCTGGTACAACGAATGGAACCTATCTCCTGAATCTCTGTGTTTATACCTTTGCACTTTTGATGTGTTTGATACAAACTGTCCTTGTAGTTGTTTTTCCTCGAGGTACACATTTGGCTCCTTTTTGTTTTCACGAAATAGTTGCGGCATAGCTCACAAGCAGCTACTGCAAAAAATAAATATATTTTTCTACGAAAACATCAATTGTCAAAGTATGATATATTAATGGAGAGGGGTTGTTGCACTTATTTTTCAGAATACTGACATACACCAGAATGTTTTTCAATTAAAACTAATCTCCCAAGGTCGCTTTTTCAGATTGGATTTTGATATCTTGACTAAAGTTTTGATCAACAACTCACCTTGTTGTCCCAGTCAGAGTAGAATTTCAAACATCACTCATACCTCCATCTATCAAGGCAGTGACAATTTATTGACATGGTTTCCAGTGTGTGGTATAGTCCACCTCTTGTGGCTCCTCTGCACAGCAAGGGCCAATAATGTGCACCTCAAATGGGCCACTTGTCAATTTGGCTCTTGGCAAAGGTTTCCAGACCTGTCCAAGCCGAGCTTAGTGTAAAACAGGGAGATGCATCCCCTGATATACTGAATTTGGCTATGCTCTAGAAAGGGATTTACTTTTAATTACTTTTGGAATTGTTAGATTTTCAGAGAATACAGCATTAAACGGGTGTAGTATGGTGTTCTATTGGCTCGAGTGTTTAAAACTCAAGATTGGTAATTGGGAAGTTGCTATTTTCCCACACGAAGCAAGCCAAGAGCTATCACCACTGGATCCTTGAGCAAACCACTTAACCCCAGGGACGAAGGGTCATTTTGTAATGTCAAGTGCTACGTTAAAGTAAATGCAAGAAATTAGGCTGCCAACTTAGCTTTCAATGCTTGAATGTGTTTGTGTATGAGTCTAAAGCGTGTATGGATAGAGGGTATGGTTTATCAATTCACACTGTGGGACATGGCAGGTAGCAAGATCTGTAAACCATGGAGATTGCTCCAATGGGATTACCCCTGTAAGTCCACTGGAAGTTGTGTTGGATAAACACGTCTGCAAAATTGCTATGCACTGCACAAAGGGTAGACTAATATTTTCAGGTGAGAGAGATTCCACTGTTTGCTCTTTATGACATTTGCTTTTTGCCAGAGTATGCTACAGGCTCACCGAAAGTTAACACCACCTTGTCATGTCTGCCATTAAATGCAAGACACCAGGTTGCCGAAGTCCGTGTTGAGGAAAGAAGTGGCCAGGGAAAACATGTTTTTATTACAGTGAGCCTCCATAAGTGTGGAAGAAATCCAAAGTCATTTGTTCTGATATCACTGATAGGAGCGAATCCCTAATGCATGGATGGACTGTCGGACTGTCAGTGCATGAGATTCAAGGGCTTCCTCTTTGCCCAACATTGAATCCGAAGCTGTCTAAAATTAATTCAAAACACTCTGAGCCTCATGCACTTCCATTGAAGTCAATCAGTGGCCCCATCATAAATGGTTCATGGCCCTTTCTGGTCAAAGTTGAGTGGCGCCAAGTCACTGTTTGGCACAGGGATTAATTAGGCATGGCCACATCCATATATGTATGTTATGAATGAGACCCATGACGCTGCCACGCTCACTATAGCCTACCTCATTACGCACCAACTTGTACACTTATCTGTCACTCTGTCTACAGTGTCTAACATAAGGAAACCGCACACACAAGCCTTACGGCTCAGCTCTGCTAGATAATATACAGCCAAAGCAAGTTCTGTGTGTGGCCTTAGTTGCAGCCCTATAGAAATTATTCAAATCAGTATGGCCGACCTATGCGACTTGTCTAATTAGCTAATTAGCTGGAGAATCGCTGTCATGGAAGAGCTTCCACACCGCTGGCTGTACAATAGAAGAGAATAGGATGAGTTATGCTTCCTGTCAGGTTAACGAATATAGTGCAAGCAAGATAGAGCAGGGTGAATGGGTTCATTGGCCGGTATACATTGATACTGGCATGGATGCACACAGGGGCACGTACGCGGATGCGTGCACATAGGAGATCTTTCTAGATGTACACAAAGCCCAAACAAACTGACAGAGCAAAGAGGAGGAGGTGATACTGCAAGGTTATACGAATGTGAAAGATTGATAAAAAGAACTCCTTGATCTCGTTGATGGTAGCGCAGCACAAAGAAATGAGGAAAGACCAAAAAAAACAAGCACTTCATGTATTGTTGTTCATTTTCCTCTGGCGATGAAAGTGGGCTAAGGGGGACTATGACTCATAAAGCTGAAGGATTCATACCCTTTTGACCTCTCACAGGAAGGCGAACTGAAGATAGCGGCAATGCAGGTGTAAAGAGCTTCCAAGAAGCCAGATATTTTAGACCTTGTTTATTTTGACGCACACACTTCGTCACTGATTGTGATTTTCTTGTCATTATTAATGAGTAAAGAGCTGCTTTCTTTTGCTCTTTGCCTCTTCCTTGCCTATATTTGTAAGTAAAATCATTATTTTTTAATACTGCATTTCATTACAGGTCCGCACCTGGATTCCTCTATGGGTTTGCAAAGAAGTGAATGCACAAAAAGTATTATTACTTATAAATAAGTATTATATGGGCTTTGAGGCTATTCATGCATTCTTAAGCTATTGCACACAAGCGGAGACCACACACCCAAAACAAGAAGACGAAGTCTGCAATCCCCTTCTCTGACCCTAACCCATGTCACTCAAGATTAGTGAAACGTGTTTTATGGCAGCAGTGTTGCCTAACTGTCGACATAAAGTTTCTAGACGTTCCGTATCTCGGTCAAAATTCTTCGAAACAGAGACAGGGAGACAGTCAAAATATCAGCACCTGCATTTACTCCATGACCAAACAGGACCAGAGGGAGATCATCCATGCCATGGTCACCATTCATCAACGACAAGACTGCAGTCTTCAGTAGGAAAATACAGGAAATACTAGATGGTGAAAAATATGGTGCTTGTTGACATGCTACACTTCTGTGGTTGTTTCCCCCCCAAAAAAAGTGTATATCAAAAGCATAGAATGAGTCATCAAAGAGCAGAATTTAGGTGTACATGAAGAGAGCATGATGTAAAGACAATTTATTTCACCTCTGTAGGTGATGTTTCATATAATAATTAGCATCAAATTGTTCATAAGTGTCATTGAAAACAAAGAAACTGAATTATTTATTACCAGTGAAATGCGTCACAGGATGAAAGTGTTTCTTTGCTGTTATTTGTAGATATCCTCACCCGGGAACAGGTGTAACTAGATTTCATTGTTCAATTCCATCCAATTGCTCTTGGCTTTTTTTCCCCCTCATGTGCGTCACAACCCGTAGGCTTTCATCTTTGATAAAACACTCATCTTATAAAGTTTTCAGTTGGAATAGCTTGTAGCTCTCTCACTCCCCCCATCTCTCTTGTGTATGTGTTTGTATGGTCTGTATGTCTGTGTAGGTGTCCATGAGTTTGCAAACCTTCCTCTGGTTTTTCCACCTGTCAGATCCGGTTTTGCTCTGGCTATTGATTCCAGGAACCTGCATCTATATCCACTTTTATACATCCTGTGCTGTGCGTTTGTAGGAAATAGTAGCTTGATTTTTACTTTAAATATGAAACATTATATTTCTGCATAATGTTTATAGCAAATTCTTCATTTTTCTTTTTTCTTTTTTTGGGCACTATCTCACTCTCTAGTCAGTTCATAAAGCCAAAACTTAAGCTGGCTGCTTATTTATCGTGACTTGAAGCTTATCAATAGTTGGTAAGTTAGTTGTTAAGTTTAGGAATGGGGTAGTGTTAAGGGATCTAAAATATGTTCACGCAGAATAAGGCATTAATATGTGCTTTATAACTACTAATAATCAGTCAATATGCTAGTATGCATGCTAATAAACAACTAGTTCATAGTGAGAATTGGTCCCTAAACTAAAGTGTTACCATTATTATTTTTGTTGTTAAAAGTCCATTGAAACTCTTTGAAAGAACCCATTTGAGGAAACGAGTTGGACTTGCCGAGAAAACGCCTCTAAAGGGTAGAAAAGTAGAAAGTGGCAAAGTGTATAAGAAACCGAAAACATAAACATGTTCAATTAGGTTTAGGTCTCATCAGCTATTTTAACATTCAAACATTCTCTCTCCACTTTGATCTCACGGCCCACAACTCTTTGCCATGTCACTTCAAAATCTGGACCTTATACTAACACACAACAGTTTCTGAAATCTCGCTTGTCTCTTGCAGGCCTCATACGGTGATTTGCTAACTCAGAGAGGCTCTCGAAGAAGCCTGCTTAGACATCTCTAAGAAACAGAGAGGAAGAATTGCCCCTTTAATTCACCAAAGAACGTATAAAATGGGTTCAGCTGAGGGACGAAGGGTCATTTTGTAATGTCAAGTGCTACGTTAAAGTAAATGCAAGAAATTAGGCTGCCAACTTAGCTTTCAATGCTTGAATGTGTTTGTGTATGAGTCTAAAGCGTGTATGGATAGAGGGTATGGTTTATCAATTCACACTGTGGGACACGGCAGGTAGCAAGATCTGTAAACCATGGAGAATTATTTGTTTCATAGACGCCTGGAAAGAACAAACAGTGCATTTTCCCTCAAATCATTAGTAATTATAAGATGACGCTGGGGAGTTGTGTTTTGTGGTAGGGGAGGGAAGCTAAATTGCTATTTTAGATGCCTTTGGAAAGCACAAGCCTCTGAATGCACAACTTACAGTGTCCTACTATTCAGAGCAGAGGACTTTAAATTAAATGCATTGATTTTCCTTATAAAGAAAGTGATTTTTAAATGATTATGTGTACATATTTTGAGACAGTTCACATTAGGTAATGTTTTTTTTTTGCTTCAAATGTTGAAATGTTTTGATTGAAATGCTCTGTAATGTTGTGATTCATCTCACAGCTGGTTGCTTTGCTTCATGACTCTTTATTGAAGAATTTGTAAAATGCCTATGGAGAAAATGAATGGGGAAAATACTTCAACCAAGACCAATGATAAAGTGAGCGGTCACTGTTGTGCTCAATTATTCACTGGGACTGATGTAATGTTATCCTAAATTTAACAGATTGATGTTTGAGACTATCAGGGTTACATGTTGAAAAATACACCCTGAAGGGTTTTTAATTTTGAGATAATGACCAGCTGATTGTACATCACCCCGGCTACCTACCAAATAAATAAACTAAATCGACATGAAATATTGATTGGAACTGGAATTATATCATTAAGCGTGAAGAAAGAGAGTGCAGATTTATTCAGAGTGATTCAAGAGACATGAAACTAGCACAGCCACGCTGGAAATCAGCTGCATGAGACATTATAGAGTTTGGCAGTCATTGTACAAAAAATATTTGGTAACACTTTATTTCGATAGTCCACTTTAGACATTCTATTAACAGTAAGTAACTTTGCAAAGTCTACTCTGAGAGTTAGTAGACATGTAGTTGCAAATTAATGAGAATTAGTTGACATGTAGTTGACATGTAGTTACAAAGTTACTTATAGTTATTAGAATGTCTAAAGTGGACTATCGAAATAAAGTGTAACCAAATATCTCATTGCAGAATGCCATGATTGGCTGATCAGAATAAAAACAACAACACAAACAAATGGCCTGAATGGCCAGTAATAAATAAATAGCCAATAATAAATAAATAAAATAAAATGGATCACTAGATGCAATCAAATGCAAACCTCAGGTATGAACTTCAATAAATTTGAGGACATTTTTATCAAAATACAAACACTGTTAACTAAAACTAAGCATCATATGCAATATACTAATCCACCAATTCCTGGCTCATTTTGGGTTGGATGTCACCAAAATACTGAATCAGTGAGTTAAAGCTGAATCAATCTGATTTGTTCCAATTCAAATCAAACAGTTCATTTAAAGCTGTGGTTCTCAATTCCAGTCATCGCGTACCACCGCTCTGCACATTTTGTATGTATCTCTTATCACTTCAGATGTTTGTTCTATTCGACCATAAGTGCCCTGCGAAGTGGACATCACAGGATATTCCGCCATCATTCCAGTTCGAAGGGAGCGTATTTGTGCCATTCAAAGGGCATGTAAGTGTGCGGGAAGTCAATTTAAATTGTATTTATTTACAGAGGTATATTATGTCACACTGTGTAGGGACCCTATCAACCAGAACACAGTTCATGCTCTGTGTTTCAGGTGTGTTAAATAAGAGAGACATGCAAAATATGCAGAGTGGAACCGGAATTGAGAACCACTTAGTTGAGCGATTCCTTGACAAATCGGTCCTCAACACTCACACATGTACTGGAAACCGAGGGTGTGTTGCTTGACAGCATAACCTTTGTGAATTATAGGTGTATTCAGTCACATACTACAACTTTTTATATCCCTGTGCAGCTTCAGAAAGATCGATCTCTTTTTTATGAGGTAATGAAATGCATACAACTCTTGTCCCAGAAGGATGTGCTCACTGAAAAGACTAACACAATGAAAACAAACTGAATCCAATCCTCTGTGCGGTTTGGCCACTTCCCTTTTTAAGTCTTGTTTAAATTGGGGATCATTCAACAGCTTACACCATGGAAAGACTGGCATTGAAACATCACAGCACAATACCAAAAGATCGCAAATGAATAATACCCATCTGACATCTGGTTAATGATAGATGTTTACTGGGATAGTGGTCTGCAGCAGGGCATGTGTTGTTGACGACGTTACCACTAATAGTTAGCCCCTCGAAACAGCAAATTGCATTCAAATGTTGCTTCTAGCAGTTAGGAAACTATTTTTTTAAACAATAATAATAGCAAAAATCCCGCTTTCAGAGTCTGCCTCGCATTTCACGACACGGTGGGATTCTTTTCATCATCAGAAATGAGCTCCATTTGTTTACTTTGTTAGTTTGGGAGTAGCGAGATTTAGGAAGTCATTCAGTGTGACCAGAGCCTGAGGTCTAAAGTTTCTTTGACTTTCTCAGAAGTCGACCCTCAGCAGAGCTCTTGGCTCTCTCTCTCTCTCTGTGAAGTCTAGATATTTAAAGACCTGGGATATAGAGCAAAACAAATAAAGGGGTTACAAATTTAAAAAAATAACCACCTCGTCCAAATCATGTGGCTTACATGCATCACTGGACGTTTAAAACGATCTGGAGGAGCCCGAGCATCGTAACGCCATTCGTCTCATCCTGTTACATGTTAATGGTGAAGTGGGCCGCCTCAATGAATACACTGGTAAACATCATCATTATATCTTTATTATATGATCTCATCTATTGATCGGCCAACAGTACAGTCATTCAGAGGCTTCGATTTTCCAGTTTTCTTAATTTCAAGTACCTTTTTAGGAATGTTCCCATTTAGTTGGTTGCAGCTTAATTGATATTGAAGAGGAACGTGGGTGATTTGTCTTAATTGGATACTTGAACAGTTTTAAACCTTGTAAATAAGAAGTGCACTTAATTGTGCACTTGAAGTGTACTTCAAACCTTAAAAGTATATTTTTAAAAATGTAATTGCAGATAACATAATAATACTGAAATAAAACGACACTTAAGTGAAAAATAAAGAAGTACACTTATTTTGATGTGTCGACTAACTTAAGCACATGTAAACTACTTGATTATAATTTTAAGATTATGATTTTGAATTGTGTTATTTGATAGTACACGTTAATTTGACAAATAAAGTTAGTATATTTAAACATGCTAAATTGCATCCCTAATGTGTAGTTATATATATATATATATATATAACAAATATATTTAAATACATGACACATGAGTTTTAATGACATTAAAGTGCATTTTAGTTGCCATAAATACTTGTCAGTACTATATATATATAAAAGGAAAATTTACAGACATTTCCATCAACCCAAAATAATGCAATGCAGAACAAAATTCAAAAAACAGGTAAAATTCCTTTATATTGTTACAGTACACTGTGCCCTATTTTTACCGTTTTTTTTTTTTTTTTTAAGATTATAGGAGTAATTATGAAAATACATATACATATGTCCTATTTAAGTGCTTCAAAAAAGCACTAGTTCAGCAAATTGATTTAACATATTTAAACTATAATACAGTTTCATTTAATTGCAGTTAACATGCAATTAAGTGTCCGAAAACATGAAGCCATATTTCAAAGGCAATGGAAGTAATTATAAAATTACAGTATCCTCCCGTTTCACAGACCAGGCTTAAGCCTAGTCCCAGACTAAAACGTAAACCTGAGCTTTTTCAACTGAAAGAAACTTGCACTGATTGATCTTAAAATATGTCAGTGCCCTTGTTTTGTCTCAAGATGCACACCAGTACTGTTTTTTCTAAAGGCATGTTTATAAAAATGACTTAAATGTCCTAATTGAACTATGGTCTAATCCTGGTTTAGTCTAAGCCCTGTCTGTGAAACCAGGCCATAAAATTGAGGTAAACACTCTTAAGCTCAACTAATTGCATATACATTTTTGCATTTTAATTACATACAACATATACTTAATACATATTTAATTTAAATATTTAATTAACTTTTTTAAAACTGTGTACCTCTTTTATGTACAAGGGAAAGACGTTTTCAAAAAGCAATATGATAAACCTATATGAAAACCAAGGTTTCCTCTGTATGGTCTGTAAAGTAGCATCAGTTATAGATTGGATAACTTTGAGTTTCTTTGGCCAGGATTTGCTTTCTCAATGTGGCCTTTATTAAAGGATCTCTGTTCACAAGAGGCACATTGTTCTGCCTGGGAATGGTGCAGTATTGTAAACACCAATCTTCTAGAGATGGGCTTCCAAGCAGGCATCTGATGTGAGCGTTTATGTCAAATGACTCTTCAGTCAGAAGAGTTGCCAAAAAAAAGTCGCAAATATAAAACACGTGTTATGGCCGTTGAATTAAACATTTTATCAGTTATGATGAGTTATTGTTAGAGCTAAAGTAGATTCCCAAACAAGTCTCTGACTTTTTGGTTTTAATACCTGGTCATTGATAGACTAAAATGTAAGTCTGAGCTGTTTCAACTGAAAGAAACTTGCACTGATTGATCTTAAAATATGTCAGTGCCCTTGTTTTGTCTCAAGATGCACACCAGTACTGTTTTTTCTAAAGGCATGTTTATAAAAATGACTTAAATGTCCTAATTGAACTATGGTCTAATCCTGGTTTAGTCTAAGCCCTGTCTGTGAAACCAGGCCATAAAATTGAGGTAAACACTCTTAAGCTCAACTAATTGCATATACATTTTTGCATTTTAATTACATACAACATATACTTAATACATATTTAATTTAAATATTTAATTAACTTTTTTAAAACTGTGTACCTCTTTTATGTACAAGGGAAAGACGTTTTCAAAAAGCAATATGATAAACCTATATGAAAACCAAGGTTTCCTCTGTATGGTCTGTAAAGTAGCATCAGTTATAGATTGGATAACTTTGAGTTTCTTTGGCCAGGATTTGCTTTCTCAATGTGGCCTTTATTAAAGGATCTCTGTTCACAAGAGGCACATTGTTCTGCCTGGGAATGCTGCAGTATTGTAAACACCAATCTTCTAGAGATGGGCTTCCAAGCAGGCATCTGATGTGAGCGTTTATGTCAAATGACTCTTCAGTCAGAAGAGTTGCCAAAAAAAAGTCGCAAATATAAAACACGTGTTATGGCCGTTGAATTAAACATTTTATCAGTTATGATGAGTTATTGTTAGAGCTAAAGTAGATTCCCAAACAAGTCTCTGACTTTTTGGTTTTAATACCTGGTCATTGATGATTCTCCAACAGTGTTGGTTTATTCATGATTTTTAGATCCTGAGTGATATGATATTTAGTCATAGAGTCAGACATCTCGGTGGCCTATGTATGAATATAAAATTATATTAAAAACCTCTGTGTTAGCACCTGGTTTGAGCAGGTAAAGACACGCCGCTCATGAGCGATCCATCGTTTTATAGACTGGCATGATTGTTTTGTTTACTTGCCATGACGACATTAATGATTAATAGTCCCGAGTCCAGATGTATCCAGTCACATCGCTGTATGACAGTTTGGAGTTTCCCTGTCACGATGACTCATGGGCATTATTTCCAACAGTTGTGTTATTCATGCAAGTCATGTTATTTCGTATATCTCTCTAATAATCCGGATGCTGTCTTCTTTAGGCGTGTTTAGATATTGACCCGTGTGTTTGGAATAGGGTTCTGTTTAAACACAAGGTGGCGTTGTCTCAGAGTCTTTATGCTTTGCTGGGAGCCCAGAGTATAAACATGTTCACAGCTCAAGAACCTTAATGAACCCTATAGCATATTTTAAAAAGAAATAAATAATATACTCTAAAAGAATATACTTAAGTGTGAACTGAATGTTGCATTTTTAGACACTGAATTGCATGGTAATTGCAATTAAATGAAAATGTATTATAGTTTAAATGTGTATTAAATGCAATTAGCTGAACTTTAGAGTGCTTGTTTGACCTTCTTTAGTATGACTTAAGTACATCGTGATATGTAATTTCATAATTACTTCTATTCTCTTTGAAATATGGTTACTGCTGAATGTACTGACAAGCATTTATTGTAACTAAAATATACTTAAATGTAATTTCCATCGAAACTTGTGTGTCATGTATATAAATATATTTGTAATCGCAGATTTGCAATAATGAAGTTGCAATTTAGTACATTTAAAAATATATTTACTTTCACGTATCTAATGCAACAGAAGTCACCAAGTGTTATCTCATTCCGATTAATTTCAAAATGTAAAATTGTTCAGTTAAAAGGGCCTTAAGAGGCAGAGAGCGATAAAATGTACTTTAAAAGTAAACCATTGAATTTCACATTGTTACAAAGCACAATTTTTAAAAGTGTACTGAAGTGCATTAAGAGACATAGTCATAAAAGTGATTGCTCTTTAAGTACATTTTATTTCATTAAAATTATCTTCAAATAAAGTTTTTAAAAAATATATATACTTCTATGATTTGAAATGCAGTACACGAGCACATTTAATACTACTTTTCACATGCATTTTTCACAAAGTTAACTTTGTTTTCAGAGGAAATAAAATAAGATACAAATGAGACAGTTGTTGGCATACAGTATGAATATAACCCTAAAAACTTAACGTGGCTGACATCATTCATTCATTTAGTCTCAGAAGGATTTGATGCAAAATATTTGCGTGGTAACACTTCAAATTAGGGAATGCATGTTCACTTTTAACTATTAAGTTTTCCTTTAATAAACTCCTATAAGTTGCTCCTTATTGATAGTAAGTAAGATAGTTGGGTAGTTAGGGTTAAGGGATCTAGAATATGGTCATGCATTAATATGTGCTTACTAATAAACAGCCAATATGCATGTGTTCCCTAATCTAAAGTGTTACCGTTTGTGTATATTTTGAAATTTCCGACTTCTTGTCTTTTGAAGAAGATCTCTTTTGGAATTCTAAAGAAGACATTTGAGATTCCTAAAGTAAACTCTTCTCTGTCTCATTGCTGACAAGGGGAAACAATTGAGATGTCATTTGTGGCTTTTTGAGAATGCACAAGTGCGTATGTTTAAATCCTTAAAGGTTATTATGGGCTTACTGGGGCGTTCATAACATCTGATGTGTCTTTATAGCAATATTTATACAGCGAGTAGATGAATCACAAAAAAGGGCTGAAGCAAGACCTTTCACGCAGCGCAATACACCAGTGCATTGTAGCGTCTCGGATGATTTCAGACGAAATGTTTGTTTACATTTGCGAACATGACTCCATCTGTTTCATCTGTGGCGGAAATTTTTATGAGCTCTATCACTGTGCTCTTTCCATATTGTGACATTTTCGTATTTGGATGACTGTTTCTAACATCAGTGTCAATAGGCTGATTACAAAACAAAAGACGTCGCGTCACAGAGCAATGAAGATGGATATTTATTTCTCCTTAAGTGGGCATAACTCGTATTCAGACAGTCGTAGGATGGATTTTACTGAGTCACAGCGATTACGTGCACACTCCCAAAACAGATCATCTGCGCCCCACCCCACAATCCTACAAATACCCGTCTGTGTTGCTAAATATAGCCGTGATCAATGTCAGCCTCACTTCATGTCTGACTTAAGGACTCAGGTCAGACATGTGGATGATTATCTCATCCTCTCCTCACATATTCGCAGCCCCAGGGTCCGTGTTTTCCCATCATCCGGCAGACAGGATGTATATGGCTTTTTAATCATAATTTCACACTCAATCTTTCCGGTACACCTACAATATTTCCAGTTCAGTGTCCACTAACTTTTCGTTTTCAAACTGAAATGATATATTAATTTTGATCCATCCAGAACAGCTCTGTCCACATTAATCATGGTACAAATGTAAACTGAGCAGGGACACCAGAGAAGGAAAATATTAATATTTTGCCAGTTGCCATCGCTTAAGTAATAATAACAGGCAGGAGCCTGCAAGAACATCTGTCAAGTGAAGCCTTAATAAATGGCATTGAAGAAACGGTTTGTAATCGTAGCAGGTGAGAATGTTTCAAGTGTTGCCAAGTGAACAGATTTAGTATCAGTGATTGTTAGAACGCCGCATTGATTCCATCAACTCATGACCCAGATGCCTGTGCGTGAGTCAAATCTGGATTATGTGATGAATTACGTGTCTTTTGTCCCTTGTAACTTAGAATAAAGCAAAGCTTGATTTGCTGATTCTGCCTGTCAGATGGATACGGTTGCCATGAAAATGTAATTTCTTTTCAAACCAGTATAAAGCTGAACATTTTTGTATACTTTACAAAAACAATAGTTATGTTTAATCTTATAAAGTGAGTATTTTTAACACATAACTTGTTTTATTCTACAGTAAAGGCCTTCATTGAAGTCACCAAGTTAAGGTCATATGACTAAAACTACCCACTTTATATGTGACCCAGGAGCACAAAACCAGTCTTAAGTCGCTGGGGTATATTTGTAGCAATAGCTAAAAATACATTGTATGGGTCAAAATGATCAATTTTTCTTTTATGCCAAAAATCATTAGGATATTAAGTAAAGATCATGTTCCATGAAGATATTTTGTAAATTTCCTACTGTAAATATATTAAAACTTAATTTTTGATTAGTAATATGCATTGCTAAGAACTTCATTTGAACAACTTTAAAGATGATTTTCTCAATATTTAGATTTTTCCCATATTTGAATCTTAAATAATTTCACCAAACTTTATAAGTTAGGACAGAAATAATTGCAGCTGCTTTAAATAATAACGTGTTTCTCCCATGAGAGAACACGTAGATATGTGGGGGCGTGTTAGAACGAGCCGTTTTAGGTAGGTGTGGCTGACTCTTAACTTTTATAAAGAATATCTCTTTGGATTTGAGACTTTAGTCTTTGCAACTTTACAGATCTTTTTTATGCACCAAGACCTTGTAACACTTCAAAGAGAAAGGAAAACTTGAAATCGCATCATATGACCCTTTTAAAATAGTTGTATCTCGGCCAAATGTTGTCCTATCATAACAAACCATACATCAATCGAAAGCTTATTTATTCAGATTCGAAATTTATTCAAATTCGAAAAAATTGACCCTTATGACTGGTTTTGTGGTCCAGGGTCACATATAACTAAACCCTATGGAGTGCTGCAGGGATGATGTGTTTTTGTAGGCCAAATCTTGGAAACAAGTTCACATTTGAGCATTTCTGGTTCTATTGTCCCAAAGTCATGGGGTTTTAGGTTAAATGCCTGAAATAAGGTCTGTTTAACACAAGCTCAAGATATTTTCATGTTTTATTCACATAAAATACATCAATAATATTCCTTGTGATTTTTTTCAAAGCTTTTACTTGATAAAGGCAGTTGCTAACAAGTGGCTAAATGGGACTACAGAGGTTGTCTTAACATTAATTGTTGTGACATCGAACAGGTAAATTCTTCTACTCACTAATCGCTTTCTTCTTCCAAACTCTTGCAAACTACTCTAACTCAAACTTTCAGGGAAAGTGTTTTAAAGACTGCGTTTAGCGTTTTACTTTTACTGATTGTATTTAGGCTTTGAAGTTTCAAGTGTTCGTTTGTGAAGATTTATGTAAGAATCATAAACACAGAGCTTATTTTATGCAATAATCCAAAAGCCGATGGAAAAATTATATTAGGTGTTGCGAACTTCTGGGTTGGCCTAAAAACATTGTCTTGTCTGAAATTTTTAATGAATTCTCAGGATTCTATGCCATTCGTGCTTGAAAATTCCATTTAATTTGAAAAAGTTAAGTTTGCTTACCTAAAAAAAAAAATATTTAAAAAGAATTAGAGAGATCAACAGTGAACAGTGGAATTTTTTCTTTGACGTGATGTTGCATCCATGGATTTATCAGGAACAACAACAACAAAAAAGCACTGTGCATCATGTTTTACTGTCAGCCTTTTTTCTTCTTCTGTTTTCTTTTTCCAGCACAAGCATTCATGTGTTCTACAGTATGTAAACACCTTTGGACACAGCCCTTGTTTCCCAGAAAGCGATTGCATCATTTTCAAGAGCCTTGGGTCAGTCCTAAGTATGCCTGAAAGTCTGTTTTTAAACAAACATCGCTGCATCAGAACTAGATAGTGTGCATGGGTATGTATGTTTCTCTGCAAACGTTCTGAGTACTATAGAAAAGCCATCATGTGCTAATGTTGAGCGGCGTGCATTATGCAGTTGAATCAGACTTCTCCTCAGTACTCCAGATGCTTTGTATGAATCAAGCACAGAACCTTTTTTTTTTATTGCATTTCACTTACTCAAAGGCAATTTGTAAGCACTTTTTTTCCTGTGGCATTGGGAAATGGCTACATAACACAAGCCTTGGCATTTGCCGAAGGCATATAAACGAGAGCATTTTTTACATTCCACGGATTTGAACATTTATACTTAGGAGCAAGCATTCCCATAAGCATGTCCAAGCATGTGTGTGAAGATGTCCAAACAATTGGTGTAGGTACATACACTGCATATTTGTTTGAAATCTGTCAGATTTTCATGATTGTACAGTGGTTAATGCAAGTGTGTTTTGCTCTTGGATGCATTTACATAGAGATTTGCATATGTGTGTTTAGGTTTATGTAGATGCATTTCGGGGACAGTTTAGAAGTTGGCTAAATTTTTACATATTGAGTCTGAGGATTTGAGGAACTGATATGCTCAATTGGGGTAAATAAATACATTTTAAAAAGCAAAAAGTAATAGAATATAAATACATTATAATATTATATAATATATAAAAATAATCAATAATTGCAATAATTTTTATATTTAATTTTATATTAATTAAATTAAATAGATTTAATATAACATCTTTTTTATAAATTAATATATGTATATGTATAATAATTGTTTATAGTAAAAAATATTGAAAACAATAGAATACCAAACTGTCACCAGAGTACTATAAACAAATACAAGCATA
Organism: Sinocyclocheilus rhinocerous; assembly: GCF_001515625.1. Lineage (NCBI taxonomy): Eukaryota > Metazoa > Chordata > Actinopteri > Cypriniformes > Cyprinidae > Sinocyclocheilus > Sinocyclocheilus rhinocerous. The sequence continues at coordinate 187,940 of NW_015670976.1, read as the reverse complement.
TGAAAAAGATTTTTTTTTTTTAATGTAAAATGCCTTGTAATTGATTTCTATTCGGTTTATAAGAGAGGGTTTGTTTAAACGACTCAGCACAGAGCCTACATGACATGTTCCTGTTGTTGAATGCTGAATGTTTACAAATGTCATTTCACTAACCTCTTTAGGCTAAAAAGTGTCATCTATCTATCTATCTATCTATCTATCTATCTATGTTTGATCTCAAAAGTAATCACTTTTAATCTCTTCAGCCTGCTGTGGGACAGATGGCCCATAAGAGAAACAAATTCAGCTCATTCACTTTTAACTCAAACTGCCAATGAAAGTATCCACACGTGTTCGTCTGGAGCCCAGTGTCTTTATACTGTATTTTCAGACACCAGCAATTTATCTGCACTGGAGTGTTTTATTTTAGCAAACTGTTGAATAACTGTTGAATTAATAGGGTGCATTACCACACTTTAACATCATTAGCTGTTCTGAAATATGCAGTATGATAATCATTAGATATTCCTATAGATATTATATTACAGTAATGTTTAGATGAGGGTTCCACAACAAGTGTAAATAGATGAGACAGCTACATTTGGTTGACAGTTTTTTTTTTTTCTACCAAAACACTGCATTCAAGGTCTAAGCCTACTTATTACAAGTTCATGCATTCGATGCGACTCAAACCCATGTTCTTGGTGTTGCGAGCATCCTACACTACTGTTTGAGAATACTAGAAGTAGCCTAAAATGAGATCTAAGCTCACTTTCAAAGCTAGGCACACTGTGAATGTCACACAGCAGCACAATACAGTTGACAGTCCTGTATTTTGAGTCCTTAAATGTGAGAATATAGATTTCAGCTCTCAGTTTCATTAACATTAAGGAGATTCAATTCAAGTGATCTTCTCTCAGATCCCTGATATGAACCAAGAGTGAAAACATCCTAAAATGGACCTAAAATTTGAGTCCACTTTCAGGGTCATGGCAAGGTATTTGCAAAGATACCTGGCTTTATTTCACTCCTGGGTCTGAGTTTTTTTTTTATTTTTTTAAATGGACTGAAGTGTGATAACTCCCTCAGACCCCTGAAATGATTGAGAAAAGTATCCAGTGCTTTTAAGATTATCAGGAATTTGTCTCATTAGCACGGCTTTACATTCTCTCACACACACTGCACTCTGAGCACCTTGTAATTGATAGACATTTCCCATCCTTGGTCTCCATTCTCATTTTTTTTTTCAACCTAATATCCCACTGTGAAGCATAGGTGCACTGCAATTCACATATTTTACCTCCATTAAACAATGCTTTTCCAAGGAAAGCCCTTGGTTGAGCTGTGCTGGTTCTTTGTGGTCCTCTTAAAACAAACAAACCAAGTGATTCAAATAACAGTATACTTTCACAGGCATAACCATAACTGCCCCTTAAAGCCACACTTGAGCTTCCATACTGTGGTTTGGTTACCTGCACCCTATAATGTTTTCAACAGGGTTTCCTGGAAGGATATTCGCAGGGGCCAAACCCACGGGTTTTCCAAGATGACAGGTAAATAACTCCATGGCGGTGAAGGCTGACTTCCCTCTATAGAGATTGTATGACTTCCTTCACTGCAGCCGTTTGTTTAGTCAATTTTTGGTGGGGTTAGAAACACAATGTTAGATTGAAGGGCAGTTCTTGAGAAAGTAAGTGATGATATTTTTGTGGAGATACACGTTGACCACATGCCATGTGTGTATTCATTTCAGGAAGTGCAGTGCCTGTTTGTTTTGGTTTATTTATAGGATTTAAAGAATAGAACTATTCCATAACTTTATTCAAGGTCACAATCCAATATATCTAAATCTATATCTAAAATTTTTTTTAGGAGTGAGTCACTGAATCATTCACTCAACCGATTCATTCAAAAACACTGATCCATTTAAGAACAAAACAAAAGTCTTTATTTGTGATTCACTGAATCATTCACTCCATTAATTCATTTAAAAACACTGATCCATTTAGGAATGAAACAAAGGGCCCTATTTTAACGATCTAAGCGCATGGTCTAAAGCGCACGGCGCAATTGCGTTTAGGGCATGTCCGAATCCACTTTTGCTAGTTTAAGGATGGGAAAAATGGTCGGCGCGTCCGGTGCACTGTCTAAAAGGGTTGTCCCTATTCTTTTAATGAGTAATTGGTGTGTTTTGGGCGTAACGTGCCATAAACTAATCAGAGTCTCATCTCCCATTCCCTTTAAGAGCCAGTTGTGCTCGTGCCATGGCGGATTCGCTATTTACACGGCGGAATTTGCAAGTGCAAAGACAGAACACGTCTCCAGAGATGAAACGGAGCTGCTTGTGCGCGAGCAAATAGGTAGCCTAATTCTAATACATGCCATGACTATCCATTATGACATGTAGGCATTTTTATATTTATGTAGCCTACACAATAATAATCTTTTAC
>NW_015670976.1:171204-184520 GCF_001515625.1 Sinocyclocheilus rhinocerous | reverse complement strand
ATGGCGGATTCGCTATTTACACGGCGGAATTTGCAAGTGCAAAGACAGAACACGTCTCCAGAGATGAAACGGAGCTGCTTGTGCGCGAGCAAATAGGTAGCCTAATTCTAATACATGCCATGACTATCCATTATGACATGTAGGCATTTTTATATTTATGTAGCCTACACAATAATAATCTTTTACTTTGCAGTCCTTTAATTTTTAATACTTGGCATGTTTGTGTGCTGCTGTGCATCCATGTATGTGTAATAAGCAGAGTGTACGCGCGCTGTGGACCCGCCTATACTAAACTCTTTAAATAACAAACAAACTACTGTGCCATTGACTTTAGACCAGGATTTTGTTGGTCAATGGCGCAGTCTACTTCAGTTGCCTCAAAATAGCAACGTGCCAGCAATGTGCCTGAGCACACCTCATTTTCAGACCAGCACACCCATGGGCGCACAAATGGGCGCAAATGCATTTGCTATTTAAACAACGTGGTGCAGGACATGAAAATGACAACTGCATCGGACTGAAACTAGCAAAAAACACTTGCGTCGCGCCTGGCGCCGCATTGCGCCATGTGTATGATGGGGCCCAAAGTCTTTATTTGTGAGTCATTGAATCATTCACTCAACCAATCCATTCGAAAACACTGATCCATTTACGAATTAAACAAAAGTCTTTATTTGTGAGTCACTGAATCATACGCACGACCGATTCATTCAAAAACACTGATCCATTTAGGAATGAAACAAAATTGCTGAGCCACTGAATCATTCACTCAATTAGTTCATTCAAAAACACTGATCCAGTTAGAAAATAAACAAAATTGCTGAGCCACTGAATCATTCACTCAATTAATTCATTCAAAAACACAGATCCAGTTAGAAATTAAACAAAATTGCTGAGCCACTGAATCATTCACTCGACCAGTTCATTCAAAAACACTGATTAAATCAGAAACAAAACACCACTACTTTTTGTTAATTAAATTATTTCTCTATAGACAACAAAACAATGTTATGCATAATTATTTTTTACAATCGAAAGATTAAAAAATGTTTTATTGAAATTTAACTTCTGATTATGACTCACTTGTGCTAAATCTTTCCGCTTTCTATTTATTTGTGCACAAGACATCAGAAGACTTCAGTGCTCTAAAACTTTGTCTCCAGACCTTTTGCTCGTCTCCCCCAGTGTCTCTGATCCAAAGCCACCACCACGAAACACCATCAATCATCTTCTCCCTCATGACTTATCTGCATTTTTTAACCATGGCCTTGCAAATTGAACACATGCAGAGAGCACTCTGGCTCAGATTCACACAGTGTGAACTTGTAGCTATGAGAGAACTCGGTGTGCCGGGTTTGGGAATTGTCTTGAAGGATAGAGACAGAGAGGAAGTGGAGGGAAATCTGAGAGGACCGAGACAATTGGAGCAGGCCTTGACTTTTGTTCCCACAAAGGGACACAAGCTCATCTCCTTCATCAACCACTCAGAGACATCACTTCCCACGCCGCTCGTGCTCGATAGCCCACGCTTTTCATCACCTTCTCTGGCTCTTTTCTCTCTTTTACTTCCACTAATGCTGTCTCATTCATACTTTGGCTTTCTCCTCCTTTTTTCCTGCTCTTTTTCATTCTCTCTTCAAGAACCATAATTTTCATGCCTTATAAATCAATCTCGCTCTAGTTCCCACATTTGATTTACATTCAGTCAGTTCTTCCTCTTTCATACTTGACACTAAAAAAGAGAAAACTCTGTTGGTTGACATAGTTGACATAACTGTAGCAATGTTTTGCTTGTGAAAAAGAAACAAGGATGGCGACAATCAAACATCCTTAGCTCAAGAAGTATAACCTCTAAATCACAGGGCTGTTAGGAGAAACTATGGTAAAGAGTTTCAGAAAGAATCCAAATTTGTGAATGAGTCAAAACATACTTTGTTTGTGAATTTTTAGCACTGCCAGTATAGAATGATGTCACTTTATTGAGTCAGTATATGCTGTACATAGCCTGGATGAATAATAGTGGTTCAAATAATGTTAAAATTACCATAAAATGTGTTTCCAACTAGTAAAATCCTCTATGTTTCCATCATACTCGTAAGTTGGAAGCTTCATGCTTAAAGATGTCATGTAAAAGGTTCAAATCTCAATTCAAATCTTAGTGTGTATACACTCTAAAAAATGCTGGGTTAAAAAGGGACAAACCCAGCTATTGGGTTGTTTTGACAATATATATATTTATAAACTGTATACTATTAATGAAATAAAAGGCCACTTAAGTGTACTTAATAAGAGTACACTATCATGACTGTTTCTTAAAACTTTTAACGGTAATGTTAATGTAATATTGTCGAATTGACTTTTAATTAACTAAAAATGAACTTTTTTTAAACTTTAAAGTACATTTTAAATCATTCTGTTTTAATAATCTTTTGTTGTGCTTTAAAGTACACTTATTTTGAATGTGTTTACTTACTAAGGAGCATGAAAAGTACTTAATTATAATTTTAAGTGTAAAATAAATATATAAGAAATCTATTAAATATGTAGTATAAAATATTATTTCCGAAACAAGTACTCTTTTTAAAAGTATGCGGAAGTGTTTTTTTGTTTTTTTTTTACTAGGGAACAGAACCAAAATGAGGCTTCAACAGTTAACGGTAAACACATGTTTCAGTTACTACTTTATTACAGCTGATGCTGCCCGTGTGCTTTCTTTTCAGCGTTAATTTGTCAATTAAAAAAATAAATAAATACATAAACCCTGCACATTTATTTATCTTGATGTTATAAGCATTGCCTGAGCCTGAGGACGTGAGTGATTCTGGTGTCTCGTCTCATTCTTTCTTACTACGTTCATAAAGCACACTGATAGAAATTTATGTAAAAATATACTTAAAAATAAGTATTCAATCTTAAATTCTAAATTGAACAATGTAGGATGGATATCAAAGGTGCACACATCACACAGAAACATTTTATTCTTAAGAGTCCATAAAAACTGCAAACAATTCCCAAGCATGAGATACTCAAGTCTACATAAAGACAAAACTGGCTGTATTTACTTACTTAATACACTCTCTGCTCCTATTGTGCGTGATTCATCCATGTATGTCATTCCAAAGACAATACATGTTTATCAAAATTTAATAACTTCCTCTGCCTTTGAAACTGCTTTACATTTTGGCTGACCTCACCTAGTCCATGTGGGCTATTGTTTAATATTAACAATAGCCAAAGAGCAATTGATACAGTTTTAGGATGCAGATGTAAATAATGCTAGCTTTCCAAACTCTATTTTTTCAATTTCCACAAATGCATACTGGCTCATATGACGTATGCATTGCTTGTTGATGGCTTATTTGGCTTCGAGTTGAAGATTTCCTCTGCTCAGTATGTACAGACACGACGGGTGTGGTGTTTTATGCCAGCGACTTGTGAGTGCAGGTCACGCAAGGCTGTAACAGAAACGCGAATGTGTCATGTAAGTGGAAACTAGGTTTCTGCACTGGAATATGATTATGCTACCCATAGCTGAGAACACTTCTCTCATTGATTTCTGAATATCATTCCCAGAACCGTGACAAAACGCAACAAAAACATTAATATTATTTGAGCCCTCCACTTTGTCTTCACTTTTAAAAGCAGGTGTTTCTCCAGTTTTCCAGATTTTTAATATTGGCTATTCCAAACAGCTTACAGACTTTACTTTCTTTTCTTTTTTTCTCCACATGCACAAATTAAACATGATGGAGAAAACAGTCGTGCGATGGCTCTACCTCTTCCTTCTTTTAGGAACTAACGCTTCCATTTTTAACACAGGATCAAGCTGTTCCTTTCGTCCCGCCCGCAGGAGATTTCCTTTAACGCCACACATGCACACAGACTCGCTCTCCCACCGTAATATGCCTCTCTTAGATTTCTTCGGGATGTTCAGCTCATGGTTTTCCTTAATAGTCTTCTGGAGGTTAATCTCACCACCCACCTGTGGTCTCTGACAGGAACCCGCGCTGTGATTCTGTGGCCCGTCTTGAGGATCTTACACTTAATTACAGTGTGGAAACTTCTTACCGACTTACTGTCAGGAGAGACAATTGAAGCAGCTGGAAGTGAATGAGGTTTGGACCAGCGGAGCTACTGGAACCTGGGGAGGTCAAACTGTGAATCCAATCCTGGAAGCAAATTAATGTTAGCCCGCACTATCAATCAGCCATTCATTAGAGTTTCATATCTTTGACGAGGTTCCTGGAGCACGACAATGGCCGTTTTTATACAAGCATGATTACATCCTGAGGCACAACAAGGCTGATGCTTTTACAAAGGTCTTTTTTGATTTGTCCTCCCACATCCAGTCTGCGAGCAGTCCTTAGCTACAGGTTGTTATGTTATATTAAATACAAAGGTGGTTCCAAAACAAATGGATCACCCACACCACTGGTCACCGAAGAAAACTTTGAAATGGAGTGAAGTAACATTTGGGTGGGAATCATTTCAAAAGAATGTTATGAGTATTTAACCAGATTTTTGCTCAACTTTTTCATTATTATATTATTATATAAATGTATGATTGAGTTGAGTTGAGTTGAGTTGAGTTGAATGAATGGATGATTACATGGGGAAGTTGTATTTTAATTTTCATACATGTTTATTGAATACATTTATTGATCAGTTTTCTAATGTTTTCATTAAAGCAGCAGTCCGTAACTTCTTTTGGTTAAAAATGATCCAAAATCAATATTTGAGCAAGTACATAACCAGCCAGTGTTCAAAACTATTGCCTTACTTTAGCCGATTCACAACGGTTAGCTTATAATAATGTTTTCTACTTTGAGTGGTACGGGTAGGTTTTCGCGGGAAATTTGAGCATGGCACTGCGTCATTACGTCACATATATATATTGTATTCATTATTAAATATTAATTAATTAATTGTTTTATTTAATACTTTATTTCTGTATTCATATATTTATTTGTATATTTATTAAGTTCTTCTTTTTTTTGTATGTACTTATATATCACATTATCGTTTTGGAAAAGGAAATATCAGTGGTAAATAAATAAGTAAATAAATAGATAAATAAAATGTGCCATTAGATCATTCATTCATTCATTTATTATTTTTGTCTTTACTTATAAGTAAATAAATACAATTTTCCCATTAGCTCATTCATTCATTCATTAATTCATTCATTCATTTATTATACATTTGTCATTTATCGTGTGCAGTGTACATACTTTTTATATATCATTCACGCTTATTTGTTCAGCTCCTTTTTTTTTTACTATACTTCTCTAGTTCAGAATGATTTGAGGCTTCATTTGTGTGTAACACAAATATGTGGGATGTGTTGCATTCTTAATACTTAAGATTAGCTGTTTGTTCCAAGTATTACATGACCAATAACAATAGTGAAATTTGCTTTAACAACGAACACTAATAAGCCTGAAAAGTAGCTAGATGCTGAAAACCTTTTAAGAGATTTCCCAAGTCCAACTACGGACTGGTCCCAGTATTCTGTTTTATTTCTAACTTCCTACGGTCTGTAGAATTTCAAAAAATAAACCATCTCTGGCGGTTCTGGCCAAGAAAGCACACATTCGGCCGGCTAGGTAATATATGACTCGAGGGTGCTTGAGGGTCAAGGCTCTGGTCAAATCTGTAACTGTGGCCAAATCTTAAATTCAAAGGGGAATTTACAGCCTGTCTCAAATCCTATCACTTTGCCATCTGGCTGCTTAGGATGATGGGAAAGGGAAAAGGACGATGTCTTAGTTTGAGGGCAGCCATTGATCACCATGCTCACTCAAATAAAGCCGTTTTCTTCCACATCAAAGCTCCTAGATGTACAATTGTTCGTTCGGAGGCTGCCAAACGGCACTGCTTCAGAGAAATCTCTGAGGAGAAACAAGGAGGCGAAGAGTATTTCATCGAACAAAAGCTCTTCTTGATAAAAGTGTTGTTGATTTCACTCGCTGTTTACCTCAATGACACCAAAGTTTCCTCTCAGATCATTAGGCCTAACACTCGAGTGAAAGAAATAGCATGTGACATTTAACATGTGGGTGGTCAGTTGTAATTTTGATCGCCGTAGTTGTGCCTCCAAATAGATGGAATTATTAAATGGAGTTCATTTGATTCCAATCATTTTTACTTGACATTTCAATAATAATTAGAGAAAGCACACAATGTTCCAGGGAGAAAATATGCCACAGTGGGCATTAAATGTCACGCTTCATCCGGATTAGACTGCGAAATTCCATTAAAACAGTTATTGGCACTAATGATGACAGGTGCCCTAAGTGACATATTTCAAAGCGTTGAACAGTCACAAGGCCTCATTTATGCCATTTGACGTCATTGACGTTTCCAATTCCGTCTCGCACCCATCTTGACGGGTCCCATTTGGCCCGTAGAGCACTCTCACTCCACACAAGTGAATAATGGAGTGAACGGTGCTCATTAACTTGCTAATGATCAAGTGCCGAACCCCCCCTTCTTCCACATGTATGAAATCCCATTACTCCGATCAATCAGTGCCTGGCACCTGGACTACCGCAGTGACTCACAACTGGTGGAATAGGTGTTAGGGTCCATGTGACGGAGGCGAACATTATGACTACAGCGTCTTGAAAAGGTTGGCTTTGTGCTGGATGAACCATCTGAACCGTGTCATTTCATCACTAAAGGTTCGGATCTCACTGTTTAATTCCAATTTTTTTCTTAATAATGGTTTTCCGCAAATGTGTGCTAAATTATTGACTGTCACAAAAGTGGATGAATGACAGCTATTGGAAGCCTTGTGTTATATTCAGTTGTATGAATTTTTGTTTTGATATTTGAACCCTTGCAAGGCTTTGTGTAACTCATCCTAATGGCTCTGGCAGCATTTTTGGAATCAGTCCAGGCAGTTTCAATAGTTGATTCCAGACTATTTTATTCCAGACTATCTGCATTTATTACAATGCCCGAAATATATTCACCATGGATCTCATCAGAAAAAGTCCTGCTAAACCTGGACAAATTTTGTCTTTTTGTCTAAAAATGCTGGGAGACTTGTCGATTATGAAGTGCTAACTCCACTGCCCAGGTCAGATTTCAAGTCCTCTGTACTTAATTCTTCTCTTTTGAATGTTCAATCACTTAGTAACAAGTTGTCTCTTATTCATGAACTTATTGTAGACCGAAATATTGATTTTATGCGTCTCACTGAGACTTGGCAAAAGCCTAATGACTTTCTCCATCTAAATCAAACAACACCGTCTGTATATAAAGGGGGTGGCCTTGCACTTATTTTTCATGACAATTATAAAATCTGTCCTATTTCTGTTACTTAGCCATCATCTTTTGAAGTCTTGACTGTACAACTTAAAGGTTCAAATGCTAATATTGTTGTATTGATTTATAGATCACCCAAGTTATCTGCTTTGTTTACTATCTTTACTGAATTTTCTACTATGTTAACACACTTATGTACTCTGTCCCTGAATATTATGTTTTTAATATTCATTATGATGATACTACTAGTACTCAATATTATGATTTCAATATTGCTAACCTTGTTCAGTTTGTACATTTTCTAACATGTAACAAAGGTCATATTTTAGACCCAGTATGCTGTTCTGGTGTCATGCCTTTTAATTGGACTTTTACCTAATATCCTATCTCAGATCATAAGCCTGTGTTTTTTAATGTTTCTGTTCCATTAGCAAAGGTCAAACCACAACGTTGTGTTTCATTTCGTAATATCAAAAATATAGACCTTAATGATCTAAGACTGACAGTATACATCAATAATTACTTAACTCTCCTTTACTGTTTAGTGATGATCAAATTGGATGCAAACAAGTATATCGGTCTGTAAGTACTTTTTCTAGAGCTTGAGCTTCCGAAGGTTACAGTAATAAATTGATTATGAAGTCTAAGTCCTCCACATGTTCACTTGATCCTTTACCCACTGTTTTAGTTAAATCTTGCATCCATTCAATTTCCCCTATTATTACAGCTATAATAAATTCTTCATTATCTACTGCTACTGTTCCTTTATCATTGAAGTTGGCTTCTATTACTCCAATTCTTAAAAAAATATTAGTACTAAAGATTTTAATAACTATCAGCCCATTTCCTTTTATTTCAAAATTCTTGAAAGAACTGTAGCAACTCAACTTGAATTACATCTTCAAAGTAATGATCTCTTTCAGTCGGGCTTTAGATCTAAACATAGTACAGAAATAGCTCTTGTTAAAATTACAAACGATCTTCTTGCAGCTGATTCCAGTCTTCTGTCTATTTTTATTCATTTAGATATTAGTACCGTATTTGACACCATTAGTCATTCAGTATTATAAGATTGATTTGCTTGTATTGGGGTAGCTGATAATGTACTTCTTTGGTTTTCATCTTATTTAAATTATAGAAAACAGTTTGTACAGATTAAGAATGTTCAATCTGAGCCCATTTCAGTTACTCAAGGTGTTCCACAGGGGTCAGTGTTGGGTCTGCTTATATTTATTATTTATATTTTACCTCTTGGTCATACTTTTCGCATTTATGGAATTTTCATTTTTACGCCGATGATACGCAACTGTACATATTTACAAAACCTAATATCTTCCATCCCCCTCTTGAATTTACTAAATGTTTGCTGGATGTTAATGTTTAGATGACTAAGATTTTCTTAAAACTCAATACCAACAAAGCTAAGTCCTTCTATTTTTCTTTGCTTATTGATAACTGTTCAGTTAATATTTCTACCCAAGTGAAAAGTCTTGGTGTTATGTTTGAAGGTTTGATTTCTTTTGGTTCACACATTAATAATATTTCACACATTGCCATTTTTTTAATTTATGTAACATTGCTAGACTCCGTTCATCACTTTCTCAGCATAGTACCGAAGTTCTTATTCTTGCTTTGGTAACATCAAGGATTGATTATTGTAACTCTCTCTCTCTCTTTTTTTTTTTTTTTAGTTAATGGTTTGTTAATAGCGAGAATTGGACCTTAAAATAATGTGTGAACAAAGGCGCCTATAAATAAGGTATTATTTATTATTATCTTTATAATTGTTTTAATAAACTGTGCAACATACAGTATTATGTACACTATATTGATTGATAGTATGAATGACGAGACATCCTGCCTTTTTCTATTAAAAATATATATAGACCAATTCTTTGTGGAATATTTTCTTTGCCTTGGTAAATAAAGGTCAAAATAATAATAATAACAATAATAAATCTGGCTTGCAATTTATAAATGTTCAAATATTTATCGTTTCAACAGTACAGACACATGATGTAAATAACATGCTTGTTAACATGCTTTAAATGTGCAAAAAATCACTTACCTTCTTTGAATAAAGCTACATCCAATTTTACAGCTTTTACAACAACTAAAACCCTAAAAATGACCAAAACAACAGAACTTAACAGCTCAAATAACTTCGTTTTAATGGAAGAATTTATGTAATTTCTTTTTTTTTAATTAAAAGTGTCACATTTCTACTTTTAAATCCCCATTCACTTCCATTGTAAGTGCCTCATTTTAACCTTGAATTTTACATTTTTAAATAAAATGAGGGGCAAGTCAAAATTCTGTCAACACAATTATGGCACAAATTCTATAAAATTACTTTAACTTCTTTTGAACCTGGAATATTCCTTTAAAATACAGTGATGTTATGGTGTTTCATCCATGTCGAGTTAATGATTCAAAGACTCTACGAAACATTCACTAAATGAAGCAGACAACTTTTATTTATTTATTTTTGTTAACAGAATCAAAAGTCACTGAAATAGATCAAATTTCTTATTAATATCTTTTAAGGCTCTTAATTCTGAGGTGTGTAGCAGTTGAGGTAATTAAGGTAATAAACACAGTCTTTAGGGGTTCATTTAGACCGAGAACGATAATTATATTAGCCTCCACACTAATGAACGATAATGTTCTGTTTATAAGTGCACTCTGCAGTTTTGTTGTCTGCCACTTTAAATGCTGAAGCTATTTAAATTCAGGTGGATTCCGATTGGCTTTCAGTATTTTTATAGTTTATCAGCTTGAATAGAGTGTAACAGTGCCCGTCCTCTTTTTCAGCGGCGCTGGCTCTGGAAGTAATTCCATTCATTTTTCTCATAGGGATTTAAAAAAAAGTCCTTGTTAAAGTGTTGTAAGGCATGAACCAACCAGCTATGAGGAGAATTATAACATTGCAAACTTTGATTTGAAGCAATTATTATTTTTTTAAATCAGCCAAAAAGACGTAGGTGCAAGACCGTGCACTCAACGGCTTTAATGAGGAAAAGAACTACAATCCCATAAATCATTGCAAATGACACAATCAAATGAAAAACTATCCATTTTAAGTGGCTGATAGCATTTATAGCAACAATATATTTTAAGTTCATTGGAAAACATGCTTATAAAGTATATGTATTTAAATATTAAAGGGGTCATATGATGTTGCTAAAAAGAACAGTATTATAGAGTGAGCAGAGGCGGGTGGGCTTGAGAACGGCACGGCCGGTGATTTTGACGAAGGAGCGTCCGGAAGGACATGTGACGACTCCCGCCTGGACTCCGCTTCGTCCACGGTGAAAGCCGATCCGGCGATCGACAGCGCAAAGTTGTAGTATTTCCTCAGCAACCAGCACGGATCAGCTCCAGGCATGACGAAGCAGATATCGTCCTCTTTTGGAAGGCCAACCAAAGTAGTTTCGCTTTCACAACGAAGCACACAGCGTCTTTACGACATGGCGACGGAAACAACAAAACTACAGCGAGAATAAAAGTTACGCCTTCTTTCTTTGCGTGAACATTTGGGCGGCATTATGCAAATCTTCCCACATAGCGACGTAGACATGTGGGGGCGTGTTAGAACGAGCCGTTTTAGGTAGGTGTGGCTGACTCTTAACTTTTATAAAGAATATCTCTTTGGATTTGAGACTTTAGTCTTTGCAACTTTACAGATCTTCTTTATGCACCAAGAGCTTGTAACACTCCAAAGAGAAAGGAAAAATTGAAATCGCATCATATGACCCCTTTAAACTGTTTTGAGTACGTGGGGAGGCCGTCTCGATTACGTCATTTGTGGCGCATCATGGGAGTGGGCGGAGCTCAGCACTCATTTGGCGTGATTTGCGACTCTCTGATGGTAGAATTTTCTGCACAGCATCATGGGTAATATAGTTTTTCAAAAGGGATTCCGTTGTTAAACACAATTATTTACAACGTAAGTTAAAATAATGCGAATTGATGGTTTCAACCAAAGCATATACCATTAATTAACAAAATCAAAGCTCACAGTAGGGCTCTCTTTAAAGGTTTATAAGATAAAAATCATTTGGACTATGTACAAAATAAATGGGATTACTTTCAGAACCTGACTGTTGCGCTCTATAAATAGTTCTAAAAGTGATTCCAACGATATTGTTCCTCGGCATCGTTATCTTTATAGTTTTGTAGTGGACTTTTTCTATTCTCATATAGAATTAGAATATTAGTTATCATTATAGTTATGGCCTTTAGTCATGTCACGTCTGGACATTTCAGACTTTACGCTCCCAAAGCATCAGAATCGAAGAATGGATTCTTTTTGGGCTCCTTATCCTGCTTTTCATCCTACTTTACTTATCATCCACACAAGAAACATATTCAAGGTTTTTCTTTCTCATTTTCCTCTCTCTTTCGTCTGTGAAAGCTTGAGATGTCCAGTTTCTCAGACAGATGTTCTAGCTCCCGCCCTCTGATGGGCAGTGTCAGGCCCTCAATCTTTCACAACCCATAAATACTTCTATAGCACAATAAATCAGCATGGATTTGACGTCTCTGTTTAAACAGTTACCCAGAGACCCCGGAGTCAAGTTCATGTGAGGCAGAGGCCACCTTAACCCATCCACATCACCTGCTCAACAACACCTGCATCCACTAGGAGATGATGTTCTGATTTAAATCAATCCTACATGTCTTCTCATTTCCTAAAAGACCAACAAACATGTCATCGAGAAAACAAGACTCTTCCATCATTCCTTTTGTACCAATATCTGTCTGGTTTGCACTATCAGTCTGTTCGCACAGTAGTTCATTTATATTTCCCAGCTTTGTGTTTTGAATTCAGTTCAGTCAAACCCAAACAAAGCTTGGCATTGCCACTCAGGGTTATGTTTATCATATCCCACGAAAGTGTCAGGCTGCCATTATGCAATAAGAAACACCGGATTGTTTTCATGTCAGTTTAGCAAGGCAAGAACATGCCACAAGCTAATTCTTAGCCGACAATTGGCACTGCTATTGTTTTAGATGTTTGACAAGAACTATTTGTGGTGGGGTTTCAAAACAATCAGGCCGTTCTTAGATTTGTAGAAGAATGTGCGTTCTGTCATTGTCCTGATGAAAGAACAGAGGGTTAGGGTTATATTTTGCTAATAGTTGAAGGGAGTACTCCAAACATACCACGATCAGATGGCCGTTTAACACGCCGTGTGATGTCAGTGGCACTTCAGGTATTATTCTTCAAGGTTTGCTTTTGCTCCAATGACCTTCATTTCCTTTCCCCATCTTTCTCACTTGTCACACTTTCTGTTCTCTCTACAATTGATGTTGGTGCATTGTAAATTCATTTTGAATTTACATTGCAGTATATCATTTTTACTGTGATTTTTATTTTATTTTTTAATATCCAAGTTGTGAATTTTATGTAGCAATCTTATGGATGGTTATTTATTTGAGAGAAATGCCAACTGAGATATATAATCATAATTCTGAAAAATGAAGTCGCAATTGTGAGATTTAAAATTATATTTTTTTGTCAGATATAAAGTCACAATTACAAGATTGTAGTCACAATTGTGAGATGTAAATTCGCAATTGTGAGATACAGTCCCAAATATGAGGAATTAGGTCATAAAGTCTCAGTTATGAGAAATAAAGCTGTATTTGTGACATGTAAAGTTGAAATGTTGAGAAATAAATCTGTAATTGTGAGATATAAAGTCAAAGTTATGAGAAATAAAGTTGCCGGTACTGGATATAGTCGCAGCTGTGATTTAGTCACAATTATGAGATATTAGGTTATGACAATATGATGAACATTCATGAGAAATAAAGTTGTATTTGTAAGAAATAAAGATGACATTTCAAAAAAAATGTTTAGATATAAATTCAAAATTTAGAAAATGAGAAATAAGTTGCAGTTACAGAAGATATGAAGTTGCAGCTGTGATTTATAGTCACAATTATGAGAAATGAAGATATAAAATCATAACTATGATAAATTAAGTCACAGTTGTGAGAAATTTCAAAAACTCAAAATTACAAGAAATAAAGTC